>NC_142011.1:50411963-50711963 GCF_049901735.1 Notechis scutatus
TCCAAGAGCCAATGGACCGAATGAACGCTGAGGCCAGATAACCACTTGTTTTTTATTTTTCTAACAAAAAAAGGTAAAAATAGGTAAAAATAGGAAAAATTAGGTAAAAATAGGCCTCCTGAGGCAGCCTCCCAAGCATCATGGGAAGTAGGTGCCTCTCCTTCGCCTCTGAGCAGGCTGCGGAAACAAACCAACAGAGAAATCAACGGGCAACAGGGCACAGAGCCACAATACCCCTTCAGAAAAGAAAACTCCAAACAGGCCTGCCGGTCCTGTCATAAGCCTCCCAAATCATCGCAGCAAACTCTACAGCTAAACAAAATGGTGGCCGGCCACGAGGCACGCCCAAAATGGCCGCCGGGACCAGCGCGAGGCTCAGAGAAGAAGGAAAGCCCCTCAACAACAATAAAAACTGCCGAAATGCAGGCAGAACGAGGGGCCTGAAGAGAAGAGAGCTCGCCCTCTCTCTACTGCGTTCGTGGGGGGAAGGCACAACAAAACGCTATGAAGCGTACAATACAAGCCGCTGCTGAGGCAGCACAGCTTAAAAAGCGGCAGGCACCAGAGTGGGGGGGGGAGCGAAAGGCTCTAAAACCCCCGTATCTCCCCCCTGAGGGGCGAAAATTCGCTCCTTTCACCAATTTAAGACAACCCAAATGCGCAGGGACCAAGGAGGAAACACAAGGAAAGATCAAACCTGAGATTTAATGCAAAGAAACCTGGATCGGCGGCCAAGGAGAAAACTGCTAGAGCTGCCTGTCTCTGCGAGGCTGAGCTAAAACTGGGGGAACGCATGGAGGAGTCACATGGAGGAGGAGGAGCGTTCCTTCAATTATAGCTCAGCCTGTAAGAGTGAAGACTAGAGCACCTCCCACTCTCTGGATGCTCGGAGCAGTTCTACGGAGAAGCTGTTTTGCATTTGGCTGGCTCTTACTAAGTTAAGTCACTCCTTAGTCAGCCAATCATGAACATTTCTGTCATGCCAAGGGGAAGTCCTTACCTCCCAGAAGCTGTCTGTTACTTCTTCAACAGATGCCACAGACTCATCACAGGAAGTTGACATTGTCAGCGGCCCTGGTTATTTATCGCCAAGGGGTCAGCCGTTCTGCCAACAGGACCAGACCTCATGCGCTGCAAGGAAAGAACACAAATAGGTAGGGGAAACAATCACCTGAACTTTACCTGGAAACAAGCAGAGGCCTTCTGGGAGACGAAATGCATGGTTTTCTATTATCTTCCCGTTTATGCGAACCTTTCACCTTTTGCCTTATGGTAAACAGCACCATATTCTGAAATAGTTTTTTTTTTTTAAATTTATCCATCAGACCCTTTTTTCAAACATTTTCTCTTAGCAGGAGACAAATCTAGGGACATAAGGTCTTTCTGCATTTCTACAGTTTCCAGGCATAATTAATTAAATGCCACCATGTCAGATTGAAAAGCTTAAAAGTAAAACCCGAAGAACTTGTTCTGATTTTCTGAAAACATCTGCTAAATAAAAAGCACTTCATAAAGAGAATGTAGAAATATTTCATCGGTTACAAAAAAAAAATTGTACATGGCAGAAATAGTCACAGTGAAAGCAAGGTTCTCAAATAGAACTAATGCACACTTTTGTTGGCTTTCAATACTCCATAAATATTTTGTGATATCTTCAGTAGCAGGTCACATGACACAAACAAGAAAATTGCTGGGAAAATTCACTAGAATTGGCCCCTTACTAAGCTTTTGCACTATTGCAACTTCATTGCAAAGTTATTCTTCAGGGAAATAATTTCCTTAACATTAAAATTCATACAGAACATTCTGAAATAGTCTTAAATCCCAAATGATAAAATCAAAATGTAATTCAAGTTTGCTAATTGGAGAAGATGAGAATATTTTTTATAGTTCAAGACAAATAGGAATGCTGGATTTGGGATGTAAACATCCCACATATCAATAAATGGCTAAGCATTCTGTATCTTTTTGGTATTGTTTTGTAGTTAGTTAGATTTTTTTCAGCACAGAATGAACAATTTTAAACTCAACTGAATGCAATGGATTTGATTAGGCTGGTATTGAAATTTTTTGCCTGCAATATAGTTTTGTGTGTGTGTGTGTGTGTGTGTGTGTGTGTGTAGCTGAATTCTCCCATTGCATTAATTCATAATTTGTTCCACAGTGGCTTGATAAATAAGGTAATGGGCTTTTTTTTGCAGCAAATAAACTAAGCCTGATGATATCATGTCATTGGAATGACATGTCCAAAATGTTTGGTTGTATTTTGGGAGTTTAGGGAGGATTTAGGTAGATTTATTTTGCTTCTAAGAAGAATAGACCCAACGTGGGCAACTTTTTTCTTTCTTTTTGTTTATTTTGTTGGATTGATATTGTTACTTTCAGTCTCTTAAGGCAAACTATCAATCTCAAATTTGTTGAAACTTAGATCCTGCCCACTTTGGAGGAGCTCTGGATAATGAGAACTCCAAGATCAGAATCAGAATAGAGCTGGAAGGGACCTTGGAGGTCTTCTAGTCCAGCCCCCTGCTCAAGCAGGATATCCTATACCATTTCAGACAAATGGCAGTCCAGTCTCTTCTTAAAAACCTCCAGTGACGAAGCACTCACAAAATCTGAAGGCAAGCTGTTCCACTGGTTAATTGTCTTCACTGTTAGGAAATTTCAATTGCAGGTTGCTTCTTTCCTCAATTAGTTTCCATAGGCATGTTTGACTCTGGAGATTCAAATGGTCCATCCTCATTCTAAGCCATAAATATGATCTGCATCATACAATGCCTAAGTTGCTAAATATGCCATACAGTATATGATCTCAGTCAATGATGGTGTACAGTAGAATATATTTCAGTTGGCTAACCTAGTAGATTATTAAACCACACCATGCGTGCAGGAAAAAGAGATGATTTCTTTTTTTCCAGGAAGCATCAATTGCTTCAGCACCTTCTCCAAGGTAAAAATCACATATAGCAGAGAAGCAAAGAAACAGACCAAGTTTATTTTTTTATATTGTTTGCTTTTAACCTTGAATTTACATGAGTAAAGGCCAACGTATGTTCAGTTGAACCCTTATTATTCAGGTGAGATCAGAGATTCTATAAAAACAAGCTGTTTTGAAGTAGGTGTCATGTAATACTGTCACTTCCAAATCATCCTTACTTAGATAATCATAGCAGAAACCAGCTTTCCCTTAACATCACCCCTATCCAGCATATTTAACAGATGTTTTAACTGAGAATAAGGGTTGCAACTGAATGACGAAATTTGTGGTTGTACATGATAGATGGAAGGAGAAAAATAAAGAGAACCAGGCAGGGAAAAGCAACATTACTATCTCTCTCTTAGATAACCAAATGCTGCTCTCTTTTCTGTTGTGCCTTAACTATCTGCCTTTTTCTCTGCAGTCCCAGAATGCTTATTCAATCTTTATCTGCAACAAATTAAACTCAGCAAATCAATTTGGAACTTAAAAAAACACTCGCAATAATAATAAAAAGAGACTATGGTAGATTTAACCCTCTTCTTCCTCCCATCTCTACATAAACAACACACATTTATTTTCACCATGCTTTAAAACCCATTCTGATTTATATATGGGTGTTCAGATACAGAAAATTATGCTAATCATCCATCTAGAATCTAGCTGTGTTACTGTATAAACAGCTTTCCCAGATGATGCTGAGCTGGGCAAACATTCTGCCTGATCACTATTTATTTAGATCAACACATATATTTCCTGTCATCCTCAAAGAAAGGTGAGCTTAACCTGGCTCTAGGCCAGCCTCCCCCAACCTGGACCCCTGCAGAATTCATCTAAATATGTTGGATTACGAGTGCCTTAAGTTTTGATTACAACTTGATCTTATGGGAAGACTATTATAGATAAAAGTAAATGATTGTATATAAAGATGTATCAGTGTAGATATCTGTATGAGACTGATGTGTAGAATAATTTAACACATATAATAATGATGACACAATACTGTTAAAGTCAAGATTAATGTGTGTTAAAGCTGAAAAAGAACAATAAAAATCATTTTTTTAAAAAAGAAAAGAAAAGAGGCTGGTTAAGAGAAAACACACATCTATCTATTAGGCAGAAGAAAACCGTGGGCGTAATTCTTGTACACCAAGATAGTATTTGTTCTTCATCTGAACATCAACTGCTGTATTAAAAACACAGGATTTCTTGCCTCTACTGAATCTTAGTTTCCCTATTTTTATACAAATATCAAATCAGATGACTTCCACCATAACCACAATATTATATGAGGAAATATAAAGAAAATCTCAATTTGCAATTGGAATGGACTGGATATAATAAATGCCACAGGTGCCAGATCAGTACACTGTTATCAATATAAAAACCCTCATCTGGGAAAATATTTCAGGCTAAGAAATGCCAATATGATCTATTGGTGGCAAAATGGATTTTGCTTGTATGAACCAGTTCCATATCTCATGCCTTTTCATCTCCTCACCTGTGAAAGATATTGTTTCAACATCATGTGAAATCTGATTCAGTTTTATATTGTTATATGATCCATGCTACAAAATGTTCTTGATCCCCAAATCAGCTGTTTGTCAGAATGCAAAGTGACACAAGCACAAATCCTAGGAAGTGAACAAAGATGGGATGAATTGCTTAACTACAGCCCTTGGAAAGTGACACCGACACATCCAAATCCTAGAGCCTTTGGCAATGTGCCTATGGCACTGATTGCTATCTGCAGTCTTAGAAGACCCTTAAGGTTATTATGCAATTTAGCTTGGAGTTGACAATAATCCATTTATGCTGACCTAACAATTTAGAAATGAAGACTAGACAGAATATATCTTGATCAGCCAAGAATAGTTGCCTTAAAAAAGAGGTTACTGATTAACCCAAATACTTCTGTTCCTCTTGCTTTGGAACAGGAGTTCCATGAGTTTAATCATGGGCAGAAGGGGAATGATTTTTTTCTTTGGCAGGCTCAACTGATACAGGATTCTGTGCTGAAATGGTTAGAGCTTCTGAGATCATCACAAAAGATCGCTGCAGAGGAACTAATTGCACCTCTAGGGGATTTGCTGTTATCAGAAACCACAGTCCAGGCCACCCTTGAAAATAAATGTGTGACTGCATTCCTCATACGTTGTCACAGCCATGTGCAGATACATAAATGAATTGAGAGAGCAACACACCTGGCAGTACACGTGGGCATACTCAGACATAGCAATACATATTCAGCACCGAGGGGAAAGCATGTAGCTCTCAGGAATATAACTGAAGTAATGAAACATGCATGCCTATAATATATGCCTAATCATGATGGCAAGGGTAGCAGCTCACTTACAGTATACTCCGTGTCCACAATTATGCATTAACCATGCAGAAAAATACACCCACTGGCTAATAAAACAGTGAAAGCTTGATAGTGATATAACTATCACTATCAAGAGGTCAAGAAGAGGTCAAGAAGCTGCTTGCATAAGTACCAATATACCAGCCTTCCTGAATCTATGCACATCCTTATTGGTATCACCAAAAGCAAAATCCAGATAGCATGACAGGCATTAAAGCTGCAATATTACCTTGCTATGGTTTTGGCAACAGAACAAAAGTAAATGGCCTGCTTTTTAATTATAGGCCCACTGTTCTTGGCCTTTGATCATGTTCACTGAGGATAATAATAGATCATGGTCAAAAGTATCTAGAGGGCATGAGGAATTCCTCATACTCTTCAACTACAATGAATGAACTGATTTATTGTCAGTTCTTAAATGTTATTATCCATCTATTACAACTGTCATCTTATGGTGGAAGATGAGACTTAATTCAAGTATCATTCTGCCATATGAGGAACACCTGCTATAGCCTGCCTCAATAAGGAATTCTCAAAAGAGAAAAATTACTGTCACTTTTCATGTGAATCCTATCCTCCATAATTGTTCGTATCAATCTCTGATTGCTTAGGTAGGTATGAAATGGCAGCAATATCAGAGCTGTGATATTGGCAGCAATATCAGAACAATATCAAATGGTAGCAATATCTGAGGGACCGTCTCTTGCCAGTCACATCTACCCGACCCATCAGAGTGAGGAGGCAGGAAATGTTGTGGGTCCCATCCCCGAGGAAGATATACCTGGTGGGACCAGAAGAAGGGCCTTTTCCGTGGTAGCTTCCTCTTTCTGGAACATCATTCCCCCAGAGATTAGAACGGCCCCCACTCTAATATTCTTTCGGATGGCGCTGAAGACCTGGTTCTGCCAGTGGGCCTGGGGAACCCAGAGCGGGATGGAACCCATTAAATGGCTCGTGTGATGTGCTGTTACTGGGGTGGGGGTTGTGAGAGATGGGGAGTGATTTTGTTATATTGTACTATATTAATTTATTTTATTCTTTTTGTTAGTTTTTATTGTCTTAAATGTGGTTTTATATTCTGTAAGCCACCTTGAGTTGCCATGGGCGAATAGGCGGCAATATAAATTCAATAAATAAATAAATAAATAAATATCATAGAAAAGCAATGAGACCACAATTTATTTGCATCTGTTTATGTCACCAAGTAAGCTCGCTCCTAAGTACTGAGTAAACTAATTATCCAAACTAAGAAAACAAGGCATATCTACTAGCAGTACAGCAGCAGATTATTCTTCCCATTAAAACAACAATGACATCTGCACTAGAATGATGAGGATGAGCTACTGTGTCAAACCAAAGAATTCTCTGGAAGTAAGAACATACAGGAGAAACCAGACCTGGAGAAGGAGTAAGAGAGCAATGGAAAGGTTGGAGATAAAATAGATCTAAAACAGAAGTAAAGATTTGTATTGGAACAATGTGATCAAACTAAAGACACCAAAGACTTTCTCCACTGTCTTGGTGATGGGCTATAGCAGTGGCTTTCTATCTTTTCTTCAGGATGGACCCTTTTAAATACCTTTTGTGGCCATAGGCCCCCAAGACTTGATTCAAGATTTAAATCATAAAATTTCTTCAAGACTTCAATGGACCCCGTGATGACATTGTGGTGCCCCCAGGGGTCCATGGACCACAAGTTGATAACTACTGGGCTATAGATTGGTACATAGCAGTCAGAGAGGGAATGGGTAGAATCTGCTGAAATCACAACTATTGACATTGGTAACCACATATAGCACAGCTAAGCAACCTTTTACTGGTTAGGGCCTGCAATTTTAGTGGATTATAATGCAGTTTGGATGAGATCATGTTCTTCATCAAAGTAAGCCAAAATGTTGTGTTGCTCTTGGCTTGGAAGGTGATTTCAAGGTCTTTTCCTTTCAGCTGTAAAATACATTTGATTTATTTATTTGACCATTTTCATGTGTTTACTCTCAAAATGACAGAAAACTGCAACACCAACTTTTCAAGGTTTTAATCAGAGGTTTTATTTTAGCAGTTTAAAGAGAGAGAGAGTTGATACTATGTGCAATCCAGTGCCTCAGATTATACACATCAGAGGATAAATGCACCTGAAAATATGTAAAAGTATGCATGAGACAGCATAAATGAGCATTAGAATAAGAATAAAAGGAAACAATAATGCAGCTTCACTCACTTGTCCTAACATGGAGATACGTAAAATTGAGAAACAGTTTCAAACATATTTAATCTGAACCCAGAATAGGGCTGGCCATAAACTCATTAGAAATGTAGAGTGCCGTGAATCATGAAATCATGTTTTCTATTTTAATTCTGGCACTTTAAAAATAGATATTATCACAGGTTGCCACGTTCCTTCCTTCAGTTCTTTAATTAGTACTGTGCCTAATCCAAACTAGAGAAAGAATCCCAAGTTCCAACCAAGTTTCAGGGTGAATTAAGCACAGTATTATCTGATGGGGCCCCTCCACCGACGGGGGAATGGAGAGGGCACAGTGCTTGGCAGGTGTATTTTCTGATTAGCAACAATGTCCTCAACAGCACCAATCTTTTGATTCTAGTGACCATTGTTTAAGTACACACAGAATGCAACTCGCAGACATGATAATCTGAAATGAAAATATCAGGGAGACCCAAGGGTTTGACATTAATTGGAGTAGCAGGAAATGCTTAATAGGGGCAATAGAGGTGGGCCTTGCTGAGGAGCTGCTGCAGCTACTCCTTGACTGTATTATTTTATTTCCTTCTTTTTAGCTCCCCGATTTGCATTTAAACTACATGGCAGTGTAGCATGTGTATTTTTAAAAATATGCACAAATGATAAGAGCCTTTAGACATGGGCTGAGAAAACAAATTTAGATTCAATGACCATTGATGCTTTACTGGGAATTGTAAATCATCTCATCAGCATTGGCTTATATAATCTCCAAGAACGCTGTATCTTGGATAGTTGGGGCTTCTGTCTCTCTGTCTTTTTTGTTGTTGAATTGTCACACTTCCTTCCCTCATACAACATACTTAAAGTAAAATTTGGCTAGTTTGTGTTTGGTTTAGTCTATTGTATTGATTCGTTTCACTTCATTTGTAAACCAAGATTTATAGTTTAGTGCATTTGCCAATCAAATCAATTATATTTTACAAAAGAAATACAGTCAAGCTACAACCTCACCTAGTATATGAATAGTGTTTTGTTTAAATCTTTTGAAAGTATATAAATTTTCTTTCCATTGCCTCCCCTTCCAATTATGAAACCAAGACTTATGTGTACTTTCCTTTAGTAGCTCTCTATTCACTATTCAAAACATGGTGCAGCAAATATACCAATTCTGGACACTCTAAACATAGATCTATCTATCTATCTATCTATCTATCTATCTATCTATCTATCTATCTATCTATCTATCTATCTATCTATCTATTTCACCTTGAGTCAAAGACTTTAAGCCCTGATTCTTGCATTCCAGGGCCCAGTTTATTGGCATTTCTGCATTACCATTGTTTTCACTCTGTGATCTCTACCAAGCAGTTTGAAGAAAACGATTTTATTTCTGGCAATTCAGAAATATTGAGGATAAAAAAATGAAACTCACTGTTTACTCTGAACTACCCCAGGTCTTGCAGTAACAAAAACAAATTAAAAACTCTAAATCTAGTCCATGCTAAAGAAAAATAAAATACACTACTTAGCATTCCCTATCACCATCCATGTCCTTACTTTTCACTGAGTTAATGGAAAATCTCATCAGTTCATCTGAAGGGGAGGGGTATCAGACCCTAGGGCACCATAAAATCTTATCTTTTGTCAGGTCTAGTCACGCTTTCTTAAAAGCTATGCTGTTGCTATTGTATCAGGTATTATCCTGGTTTATAGGAAGTACTTTCTTAAGGTGATTCCCAGGCTAAATGTTTTGAATCAACTTATGCAATTTGTGGTTAGGAAACTAGAGAAACGAAGTCTGGTTTCTGTTCTGGCCATTCCTCCCCATCTCAATTACTATGTAATTAGTTCCTCTTTCTGGGAAATCATAGTTTGTTATTTGCCATTAAGTTTGAATATTTGTTTTATATTTTAATTTCAGTTTTCATATACTTGCTCCCTAAAGTCTTTTTTTTTTTTTTTTTTTATCAATGGAGGCAAACAGAAAATGAGATGTTCTAACCAAAGGCTTAAAATGAAAAATTATTATTTCAACTTTCTGACCAATATTGATTATAAAATTTGACAAAGAAATATAGGTTGCTGGTGCAGAAAAATTATTGTTTATAACAGCTTTATCCTATCTGATGCTATTAAAATATATTGGAATCCCTAAGGACCTAAAAGGTCCACGTTGGAGAAGTGTCATTTATACCAGTTTTTCTCAACTTTGGCAACTTGAAGTCAGCAGCTGTCTGGGGAATCCTGGAAGTTGAAGTCCACACATTTTCTGCTTGCTAAGGTTGAGAAACACTGATTTATGCCATAAGTGATAATAGTCATTGAGCTCTGCCTTTATCCTAGTTCAGATTCCATGTCATACGGTTTTTGTCATATAGCTGCCAATGAATGAGTTTTGCCCAATATGTTAAAATTGTTAGAATTCTTGCTTGACACCTCTTTTCAAGGCCAAGCTAATCCTGGAATTAATTTAAAAAAAAAAAAAAAAAATTATATAAAAAATAACCATATGTGTCGCGGAAAAAAAACACTTTTTTCCCCCAAAAAACCCCCCAAGGGGTGGCCCTTCCCCCCCATACACCCCCCCCCCCCCCCAAGCGCTTTGGCCCCCCCCCCCCCCACGCCCTGCAGCCCGGGAGGAAATAGTATCTTTAAAAAATATAACACCTATTGTATTTTTAAAATTATAAAACTGAATCCACATTCCTAGCTCTTATTTCTTTCTCTTTTTTCATCAAGGGAGACAGTATTATTAGTTACATCCCCCCTCTCCATCCCTCTCTCTCACACATACACAACCTTTATTGTCAGTCGCTGTGGAATTAGTGTCATTCTTGCTGAATTTTAATAGTCAATTGATTATCAGTTTTGATTCACAAAATGTGTGAGGAAGATATGCATGTATACTCAAAGTGTGACTCGGTACTTTAATTGTTGGTATAAATTGATATGCATTTGGCAACCACAGATAGCTTTTTTTCCTTATGTAACACCTATAAAAATGCTGTAGCAAGGGTTAGGCTGGCTTGGTTTACAGACACTGCAGCTTTAGTTCATGATCCAAAACAACACTTACATTTTGCTTTTGCTTTTGCTTTAAGCATGCATTAAAAAAGTACTTTTGCTGGACAGTAGCAAATGGAACTAATCTTACCTGGCAGGCGGACAAGGGAAGCCAGTTCTGGCAAAGATGTGCTGAAGCACTTTTCTAATCAATAAACATTTGCTGAAAGTGTCAACCGCTTGCAGAGAATAGGTGGCATTTTAGAAAGTCATGGAAAACGTGCCTTTATCATCAGCAGGAGGAGAAGGGAAGAAAAGCTATGCTGCCCAAAAAAAAATATGACACTACTGCAGGACAGAAAGGAACAATAAGACCTTTCCAAACAGGAAACGTGGAACTGTCCTCACCTTGTATCCCCAGCTAGCATGGCCATAGAACAACACCGATCTTGTTCAACACATTAGCATCTTAGGTATCTTTTATCTGTTTTTGATCAAAAACACATAGAAAAATACACAACAAAATAATGGAATCAACTGTTTGAACAAAAAGAAAATTTAAATAGTAATAAATTATCTTAAGCCTTACTATGCTCCCTTTAACTTGTGCTAATGGCTGCTAGATAAACAGTGATGCCACTGTGTTATAGGAAGCAGAAAGAGTTCTATTTCATGAATACTAATAATACCTACAAGTGACAGTACTGTATGCTTCAACACAAATTCTCTCTCTTTCTCACTCACCCCCATGAGAATTTAAATTTGGGTAATCTACTGCCCAGCATATTTTACTTTACAAGAAATCCCTTGGCTTAACACCAGGGAAAATGCCACATCCTTTCTTTCACAGAAAGCTAGGACTGACTCACTGTTCCCTTCCTGCCTGAAATGCTTGGAATTGGCTCTCAGAATAATTGTAAAATAACATTTTACAATCACCTCAAAATCACATTTCAAGAAACCTTTGGCCAAAACCTGAGTTCCTGGTCTCACTCAGTGAAGCCTAATCCAACTACAAGTACATGCCACTGAAATACCAATACTTTTTTTTGCCTCTGCCTCCATTCTCTTCCTTTCTTGTCCTTCCTGTCTCCGTATTTAAATAGAAAACTCTATGGGCATATATAAAAATGGTGCAGATGGATAATTTTAATCTTGGACATAAACTGTAATCTCTTTTTTAGAAAGCCTTTACTTTTACTTACTTCCAATCAGCCCTATTGCATTTACAGAGAGACCCATGCTCCTTTTCCTGCCCTGATGTAACCCCACTGCAGGATTTGTATTGCTGTACAAGGTTATACTCATTGACATCTGTGTTAATAAAAAAAATCAACAAATCATGTCCTAATGTGGAATGACACATTATAAATATAGCTGCAAACCTTTTCTGGGAGCTGAAGACCACATATATTAAAGTTGCCAAGTTTGAAAAATACTGCGTTAAGGTATTAACTCCTGCTAAACTCCTGAATCACGTCCATATAATCTTCAAGTTCAAACAACACCAGAGAATTCCTGGTAGCCTGGCACTCAGACAAATCAGCCATCAATAGGCGTATACAGATAAACTGCATCTGTATACCACTCAGAAAAGACAAAAAGCGAAAAGGGCAACAAGAAGTCCAAAAAACATCCCCACCAGCCCTCAACATCCAAAGGAGCAGAGATTAACATCAATTAACACTAGATGAACTATCAAGAAGTAAACAATACCCCAAGCAAGGAACAACCAATGCAGACAAACAGTGGTGGGATTCAAATTTTTTTACTACCGGTTCTGTGGGCGTGGCTTGATGTGTGTGGTGGGGAAGGATACCGTAAAACCTCCTGTCAGAGGTGGTATTTGCCAGTTCTCCGGACTACTCAAAATTTCCGCTACCAGTTCTCCAGAACTGGTCAGAATCTGCTGAATACCACCTCTGCAGACAAACAAGCTAACAATAAACAACAGCCTAATCAAGGAATCACCAAGACTACTTCCAATAACACTGACAGGGCAAGCCACAGGAAAATAATAAAAAAGAGCAAACCTCACTCCCTTCTAGTACTGAAGATGTTACCAAGTTTGGTAATGAAACATCTTCCAGAAAACCACCAAGCTCAGAGAGCATTAAGGACCCCATAGTTCAACCCTGACCTATAAATATTCTCTTCTATAAACTTCACACTCCTGGAGAGTTAAAATGTTTTGACATCACCACATTACCTATCCCTCCGTTAGATTATGCATCTCTGCTCAGGATGGAACGTAATCAATATGTCAACCTATGCCTACTTAAACATATATTTGAGGGCCAATCTATCCATCCATCAAATTTACCCCAGTTACAATTGCCCACTGAGTTTTCCAGAATGATAGATATAATTAAACAGCTCCCCTGTTCTCTCTGGTTTACAATCTAAAAAGAAACATGCTTTATGACAGTGACATCTCTCCTGAGTAGTGTTACAAGGGGAAAGCAATGCAATCCAGGCCAGATTGGCCTCTCAAGTGATGACCTCATACATTTGTGTTTACGCTGCTGGACCCAGCTCCTGACCACAGCGGCCTATTTGCTTTGTGAAGGTTCTTTTGAAACAATTGCTGCTACTGCCTCCCTGCAGAGGAACCCAGCAGTTCTCCTCCAGCAGTAACTGTTGCCCTGCTGTGATCTGATAGAGCTTGGGCCATGTTCCCCTCAAGGATGAGTTGACTAGGAACATTGCCTACAATGTCTCATCCGCCTCAGAAGCATAGGCCATCAATTCAAATAAAAATCAGCTGCATATGTGCTTTTAACTATCTGTGCATAAACGGTACAGAGGAAAGGGAAAAAGAGAATTTGTACCAAAAAATTAGGATGACAACTTTAAGCACAGGGGACTGAGCTATATACCGTATTTGCCGGCGTATAAGACGACTGGGTGTATAAGACGACCCCCCCCCCCACTTGGAGGCATGTTTTTCAGGGCAAAAAGTCATCTTATACGCCGGCAAATACGGTAACTAATCATCCAATATTTACACAGTGTGTATGTTATTCTGTGTTGGGAGTGAAGGATGTTTGAACTCTCTTAGATGGACTGTCTAAAGGAGCGTGTCTCGGAGTAGGCAGGCGTTACTCCAGAACCCTGGCCCTTCCCGGCGGAGTCACTCGGGCTTTCCCGCAACAGAGTCCTCTTGCAACGTGTCCGCTAGGTCAGCCAAATGATCCCGGCGGGGTCACCGGAAACGCCTCCAGAAATCCCGGGGCTGCAGCGGCAGGGCGGAGTGCCAGGGGCCGTGGGAGAAGCAGGAAGGCAGGCAGCCTTCACATGGCCCTGCCTGGGCGACAGGAGTGACCACGCTCTCGCTCCCCCAGTCGCTGCAGCCTCGGGCGGAGTGAGGTGAGCGGGATTCGAACCTGATTCAGAGACGCGGGAGGCTCTTGGCGGAAGCGACGCGGGGATCCGGGAAGCCAGAGGTGCCTTCGCTCGTCCCACAAGCATCCGAAAGCCGGCAGTGGATATACCGTATTTGCCGGCATATAAGATGACCCCCCACTTGGAGGCATGTTTTTCAGGGCAAAAAGTCGTCTTATACACCGGCAAATACGGTATGTATTTTACATTTAATTTGATTTGTCAATCGCTTACAAGATACAGGTATAAGAATAAATATAGTTTTGAATACATGAGATAGATACATGAGATAGTTTTTGGGATGTGCAAGTGTGGAGAATGCACATCTTAGGAGGCACACCCATGTATGCCCCTGCACTGTTCATCTTATTACAGAAAATGTTCAGTGTTCTTCCAGGAAAGCTGGTATTTCTTTTTGATGAACTAACAAATTGTGTGCTGGCTTTGTTTAAACTTTAAAAGCCTTTCCCCCCCCCCTCCTTTCCAAAATCTGTCACCTTACAATGTTGCCTGTTTAGATACAAAGCCAAAAAAAGAAACAGTAGCAAAATAACCATCTAAATAAGCATGTAAGAGTTTGCACAGAACATATTGATCCACAGCCTCAACTTGTGTTCTTTTATCAGAAGAATATCAAAGAGGAGAATTAGAATGAAATGATTGTGGGTGGAATATGATTTTCTTTTTCTCTGCATATTTGCAAGAAGTGTTTGCCTTTGTCTATATAGATCAGTGGATAACCTTTTTGGGCTCCTGTGCCAAAAATTGTGCGTGCGCTTGCATGCTCGCACTTGCGTGCCAACACCCAGAAGGCAATGCCCCCTATGCATGTGCGTGTAATTCCCACCCCCCACCCCCGCTGCCCCCTTATCTGCACTGCGCCTCACAGCTGATTTTCAGCTGCTTTGAGGCCTTTTTTGGCCTCCCAAAAGCTTGAGGAAGGCTTCTGCAGACGTTGCAGGCTGAAAACTAGCCCCATTTTTATCACTTCCTGTTTTTCCAAAAATACCAGAAGTGATGAAACGGGGCTAGTTTTCGGCCTGCAAAACCTGCAGAAGCCTTAATCAAGCCTTTGGGAGGCTGAAAAAGCTGTGAGGCGCGCACATGCCCAGTGAGGTAAGTTTGCCTGCAGCTCGCATGCTGGCACAAATGGCTCTGCGTACCACCTGTGGCACGCACGCCATAGGTTCGCCATCACAGATATAGATGGATCATTTCAGTGTAGGCATCAGCTAGGACAAGCTATGCTTTTTCATAGAGAGAGGGAAGATACAAGGTAGACACTATTAGTCCCAAGATTGGATTAGCGCTTCCATCAACTTGTTATTGCACATATGGACAAGCCATCCCTAGTATAGATATATAGATAGGGTCTAATTCATGTGCAGTAATGCTGGAGCAATTCCAAAGAGCGAGTTAATCTCAGGGACTCTGTATCACCAATATTTTCACTATTAAATATATAGAAACTGTCTGAAAGTGACTTGCATTTATTCTCATTGCAGCTGACCTTGAAGCATTAAGAAGCCCCAGGCCTCTCTCCAGCTGACCAATTAAAGACAATGGGCACAGAAGCAGACAATGTCAACACTGTTGTTGTCCATATGAGAATCAATGCAGTTGCTGTAATGATAAAAGCTGACAATCTTCTGCATCATCATTTCCCTGCTCAATGAAAGATGCCAGTCCTCAAAATAGAACAACAATGCTAAAAGTTAGTGTGTGCGTGTGTGTGTGTGTGTAGGGGGAAGAGAGACAACCCAAGAGGTAGGATTGGGATATTCCTGCCAATAGGAAAATGGGTCATCGCACCACTCTACAGAGCTCAAGCTGGGAAATGAAACGTTTCCAATTTATGTTGTGTCACAGCTAAGCTGGAAATTAATCATCTTTGCTGCCCACGAAGAACAGTAATGGGGAATCAGAAGGGAAAGATACCAATGTAAGTAAAGTAGAGACAACAAAGTTCCATGTGGAAATGGCCACAGGCATATAGCTAAACGACTCTTCTCTTTTTAGCTACCAAGTGGGTTCCTATCAGGATTAATTTTGCTTTACATAGAATCTTCACCACTTGAAAAGTTGCGTTTAGTATTTGTAACAAAACAATCCTTGTTTTTAATCTTGTATAGATCAACAGCAAATGTGGCTTCTTAGATTTTTATCTCAGTGGCTACGTCGTCAGGAGATATAATGGCAAGAAAATTGCATCACAGAAACTAGTATTGGTAATTTTGTACTACCTGGGATCACCATATGTGCACTAATTTGCAACTGAATGTTCACACGTTCATCTGAGTCATCAAGTAATAAGTCAAAGACTGTTTGAAGCAAGAATGTTTTAGAAAACTGGAAGCAATATTGTAGAACTTATAAATGCCCTCATATTTATTTAGCACTTCAAGCTAAATATAAGAAGATCAATTAAATTACTCTATTTGGACTTAATAAACATACAATAAAGTTGAGAAGGTATATAAAACTACTTTTAAGAATATGGAAGGATGATAATGTATTCATAAATGTAGCCTTTTAGGTTAATTACAATACTGCCAACTCCCCCCAAGCATTAGTCTTCCTTTGAAGATATTTTAAAATTTAGCATACCAATGACATGGGCTATCCTTTGTACAACTGCATATGCTCAGTCCTCTTCAGTTATCATGTCATATAGTTACATGCATGTGTAAATCACTCTACAGTACTATTTTCAAAAGTATCTTTGAAGAAACATGTCCAAATGTTTATTTATTTAAAAAATTTATAGGCAGCCAATCTTACCTCAAGTCCTAGCTATTGCTAGCATCCTTGTTTTTTTTCTCAAATATATTCTGCAAATGCGTATAGAGGAATACATGCTCCTCATTTTATTGTCTGATGGGTAGAACTCTGTATCAGAATACACCCAGCATTGGTCATATCTCTCTAACAGAAAAAGGAATGCTTCGTGCTCTCAAATCAACCTCAATAAAGTTGATGGCCTGATAGGAAACAGCAGTCTGAAGATGGACAGCAGAGATTGAAAAAGGTTCTTGCATTGCTGTGAAAGATACGGTGGTAGATTCCATAAGTTTTTAAACTTCTAACTTGGAAATGGTGGTAAATATAGAAGATCCTTCGCTTCTAGAGAGATGTTATAAGGGATGAATATCTGCTCCCATGCTGACTCATTCTTTCCAAAATGGGTTACATTTTATTTTCTCCTTTTTGCTATGCATAATGTAACAGTTTGTATAATCAAGTCCATCAATTACCCTCCTCAACAGGGAAAGGCTATTGATGAAGTGTCCAGTGCTGAGTGAGAACTTCAGAATTGCTCTGTTTGGATATAGAGCTGACGGAGCAGGCATGAACTGAAAGCAGAAGTCTGTCCTATTGCAGGAAATATTGTATCACCCAATCAATACCCTGTAGAATGAATGCACAGTACTTTTGAGAAGGCGTGTATCCTTTTCTAATCCAAAATAGACTTGCACGCACAAAAGAAACACCAGAATCACATCCAGAAGTTCCCAGCATGATCACTGGGGGCATGAAGAGATGTATTGGATTTGTTTTCTATATCAGGCATCCTCCAGTGTGTTGTATTTAAAATGCTTAGAATTGCTAGCCAGTATGGCCTCAACTCTTCCATCCTCCTTCATATATGGAATATGGTGGGTTTTTTAATCAGAAAACTTCTTCTATCTCTAGAATCATAACTGAGGATTTTAGAAAATCCAAAGTCAGTTCACGGAATGAAGGTGAAGTATTGGTTTAATAGTGACCTGCAATGGTTCAACTATTATCATGTACCATAATTTTCAAGGCCAGTGTCTTCCTTTCTGGAAACAGGGATGAAGCATAATCAGAAAGCCCTGCAGACCCCTGGCAAAAAGCAACTAAAGCCCAAAGCACAGCAGCAACAGACACAAATCTTAGCTTTCATTTTGAACTTAAAAGTCATGAATTTTATGACTTAGGGGTGGCATACTTTCCCCTTCTCTCAGCAAAATTGCAGCTTGCACCTTGTTGTTTCCACATTCACCTATATGCAGTCTTAAATTGAACTTTGGATTCTTCAAATGCTTTGAGTATTCAGCTTTGAGTATGATACTAGATGGCATCTCTTCAAGAAAGCCCTCATAGAGGGGGCTCCATGCTCTCTCTATGAATTCCTTCTTCACTTTCAAATGATGAAAAGGCAGCCGGGAGAAATGATCATCCAGCTGTGTTGGAATGATGCAACAGCCTTGCCTTCTCTCGCAGGTCAACAATATTTATGACCCCCAGGGCTTTAGTTAAATATAGGATAGGCTTCCCATATAGGGTAGGCTTCCCATACCGCTCAATATCCTGAGGGGGGTTGATGAAACCAGAGATGTTGAAGTATAGGCAAGCTCAGCTGCACTGAAGTCACAGGGCCTTTTCTTTTTAGTTACTAAAGAACCTCCTGCATCAAGAGAAAAATCTATGTAGGAAATACAATGATATCAGTATAATCTCTGTGTAAGTACTTAGGTTGAGCTAATTTGAACAAAGATGGCATCTTTTACGTTTAGGATGATTGTACTGTAATCTTATTTAACTGAATTATAAAAAGTGCAGGTGGGACGTGGTGGCTCAGTGGCTAAGACACTGAGCTTGTTGATCAGAAAGGTCGGCAGGTCGGAGGTTTGAATCCCTAGCACCACATAACAGAGTGAGCTCCTGTTACTTGTCCCAGCTTCTGCCAACTTAGCAGTTCGAAAGCATGTAAAAAGGCAAGTAGAAAAATAGGGACCACTTTGGTGGGAAGGTAACAGCATTCTGTGCCCCTTTGGCATTTAGTCGTGCCAGCCACATGACCACGGAGATGTCTTTGGACAGCGCTGTCTCTTTGGCTTTGTAACAGAGATGAGTACCACCCCGCAGAGCCAGAAACGACTAGCACATGTGTACAAGGGGAACCTTTACCTTATAAAAAGTGCAATTTTCTCATTAGTTTTCCATTCAACTTTCTTATCAATATAATTTGTTCAATTTACAACCAACATTCCTATGATCCATAGGTAACTTTTTTAACATGTGGAAACCATACTTAATATATAGACTAAAACAGGGAAAGAATATTTATTTTCCCCAATTCACTGCTGATAGCACCCAAAACCAGCTATTATTTTGTGACAGAAAAAATCCTTCTCATTGCTATGTTTTTTCCTCCGGTTTGTGATATTTGCTCCACTTTCCTAATGACACAGCCAAACTTACCTCACACATACAATGGAAGCTTAGTACAAGGATGCATTCTCCACACTTGCACACCCCAAAAACTTTAACCTTAGACTGTCTACTATTGACCTCACCCCTTTCCTAAGGGGCCTGTAGGGGGCGTGCATAAGCGCACCAACATGCCTACCATCCCTGTCCTATTGTTTCTTTTTATTTTTCTTATATGTATTCATTTCATGTATTCATAACTATGTTTATACTTATACCTGTTATCTTATAATCACTTGAATAAATAAACAAACAAACAAACAAATAAATAAATAACACTGATCTTAAGCCTGGTTCTAAGTTCCATTTGACACAAAGTCAAATGGTCCCAACTAAAGTTGTGCTCTCTGTGGCTTTCTGTGATGACTGTATAGACCGAGTAGCTTTGAAAAAAATCCTATTCTTGCTATTAGAACAAATTGTCCTAAAATATCAACACCACTCAAAAAGTGAAGTAGGTAACCGATATGAAGAATCCTGAATGAAGGTAGAGCTCAGGTCATACCAATGCAAAAAAGGAGACAGAAAGACAAGGACTCTGCTTCCCTAAATGGCTGCATGAGCAATTTGAAGGACAGGATTAAGAAAGGATTGTGAAATACACAACTGAGGGATATTTGCACACCCTGATAACCTTTTGAATAAAATGCAAAAGTGACCCATTTCATCCCAGAAAATCTCACTGCGTTTTTCTTCTCCCTTGAAAGAAAATTGAAAACCAGCTCTCCTTCAGCAAATTAAATCTGATTTATCAACAGGAAATGCTTCTTAAAGGAATTGTGGTTGAGGATTAAGAAGTGCCTACTTGGGGATGCTGTTCTTTTAGCTCCCCATGATTTAAAAGCCCATCTTACATTTCTGCCTGAAGATATGATTGTGTCTCTAAGTTCAGTTTCAACAGAAAGAAAGCAAAATCTCCATCACAATAAGACCTTTAATTTGCCATTTTTGCATATAGTATGAGTCACCCATTCTGGGGGTGTCAGGGTGTACGAGAGAGATAGATAAGAGATGATTTGCAAGCAATGGAGGATTAAAATTCTAGCACTTAGTCATCCCAGTTCTGTGCTTGAGGTCCTTAAGGCAGTTACAAGAGCTGCACCAGGAGACATCATTTTGGCATAATGTAATGTTTGTTTTCATTCATCTAAGCTCGGATCTCAAATGAGCTGAATTTTACAGTTACTGACATTCTAGTAGACTTGGGGGTTTGCTAAGGGCAAAGTGCAGATTGCTGCAGCAAAACAAATGGAGAACTAGTTTCTTGGTTTAAGGAACAGTGGTAAATCATTCTGCTGGTTGGAAGGAAAATATATTCCCAAACTGGATTTATGCATTTGTTGAATGGATAAAGGGAAACCATTTGACCCAATTTTTTAATGAAAATTAAAATTTGGAAAAGGACAGTTGTATCTTATAAAATTGCTTAAATATGAACAAAGGTATTTCAGAAACAAGATAACTCTACCTAAAGGCACATAATAACCATGTCCTTGTTTAAAATCTAGTGCTTTGATTAAGGAATGAGTACTTCTGGATTCTTTGAAGCTGGGTGGAATTATTTGCATTTCACTTATTCACTTAGGTTAAAGATGCACATTGATATAAAGGAGCTGTTTTATGTAGGTAGGGAATAGCATCAGGATGATGGTTTTGCTCCAAATTATGTCACTCGTGGGAAAGTTCAATGAACAAAGGAATGCTCAATATGTCTCAACGTCAAATAGTATTTCACAGCTAGGGTCAGAGTCTATAGCCGTGATGGCAAACCTACGGCACACAGAGCCATTTCTGTTGGCACGCGAGAGATCGCCCGGAACAGACCCACTGTGCATGTGTGCGCCCCCTGCCAGCCAGCTGATTGTCAGGTATCTGCCGTACATGCGTGGGGGTAGACACGCACAGGGGAGACACATGTGCATGTGCAGGGGGGTGGGTCACGCGCGAGGGGTCGCATGCATATGTGCAGAGGCACACAGTGTGTGCACAGAAGTGGGGGGGGGGTCACACATGCATTGCATTATGGGCGCGGGCATGCATGCACACACTTTCGGCATGCAATGAGAAAAGGGTTAGCCATCACTGGTCTATAGCAGGGGTCTCCAACCTTGGCCACTTTAAGCCTGGAGGAATTCTGGGAGTTGAAGTACTCCAGGCTTAAAGTGGCCAAGGTTGGAGATCCCTGGTCTATAGGGTCCATTTTTCTAAAATAAAATATGGAGTGTTGAGTAACATTCATTGTACAGAATTTTTCGAGATCTGATTTGTCTAAGATCGCAATGTACAATATTCCACGGTTCAGAACACAGTGGCAGCTTCTTCTGATGATGTTTTCCAGTTCCTTTTAGCTAAAAACCGATGTAACTGTAGCATGCATTGACAGCTACAGAAATTGCTAGTGAATTCTACAAAGAGTTTTGTTCTTTCATCTCAGAAGAATTCAGCTGCCACCGATCTCTGTCCAGTCACTTGCTGGAGCACTGAACTCACCTGGATCTCACCAATTGTGCCACTGCAGAGCTGGAGAACTTAGCGTGCCGGCTGCCCTGTGCCCCTCACTTGCTGGGTGCACTCCATTAAGTGGCGGGGCAGAGTGGTGGCCATTTGTGAGAGAGGCTGGGGCTTGGCAAAGAGAAGAGACCAGACTGGTGCTTCTCCACCTGGCTGGTCAAGGGCTCTGGCACTCAAGTCAGTGTAGGAGGCAAGCATCGGGTTTATAGGTGTGGCAACCGACAGCTGCATTCACCTGGCCCATTCCGAGGGCCCAGGTGTCCCCGGGAATAGTGCTGCTGCTTTGACTGTTGCTGAAAATATGCAGATGGTGCACATGGTGCCAACCCAGACTGGGACAAAACAACACCTGCAGGAACCTGATAGATCTCGCATTCTTCCATCCTTCCTGCAAAAACACTTTTCCAAAGCAGACAGTAGGATATGTAAGAACGTGAGATCTAAGGAAAACAACTTTGCACGGACATCTTGAGCTCTGGAGATCTTCCAAAGGTAAGTGAGCAATCGGGAAGGGGTGCGGAGGAGAACAGGGAATGTGGTGGGCTACCAAAGCAGGCCTAAAGCAGAGATCTGGCAGGGCAGGATTGCGGCGGCGGGGGGGAATAGGCAGGGAACATGTTGTAGCATCTCTGTGGTCAGTCATAAGGATGAGCGACTGCTATAGTGTGGCAACATACGTAACTTTGGGACCAGTCGTAAGTACTTTTGGTGAGGATGTCATAACTTTGAACCACTGCTAAATGAACTGTCATCATTTGAGAACTATCTATACTGAATTTTATAGGGAGTTTAGAAACTAATCTTCAGTTAATCATTTCTATTGAATAAAAACTATATTTGCATATGGTCATTGATTTCAAATTGATATTCTCTATACTGTGAACTCCCAGGGTCTTGGAAAATTGCCATGAACACAGAATAGTATAAAGAATCAGGTGCTCAGTTGACCAAATAGCAAGAAAATCAAATGCACTTTTTAAAGCCAGCTCTGTTCTCATTAGCGACTGTTCAGGCATTACATTAAAACATTGTCTGAATTTTCAAATATATGTAGGAAAACTATGATTTAGACTTTGCCTTTCATCTTTAGTTACCTTTATATTTCAGTCACTTGATGTAGTGCTCCCTGGATGAGGAAACAGTTACAGAATACTTTGTTAAAAATCATTGCTTGTCATCTAACCTGCAAATTGCAATTTTCATTTTATGAGTAACAACAAACCTAAGTGTGCCATCTCAGATATACCAGACCATTATTAAGCTTATAGCAGGATACAATGTTTAAGTTGAGAAATGTTTAGGAGCTATGTTAATTGTATGAGTTTTTACAACGAATTAGTATAGCTCATAAACATTCTTAGTTCTGAAGAAGTGGATTGAGTGATCAGTGGTAGGTCCACTAAAGAGAGAAGATGGCAAGGAAGTAACAGGCAACAGAGAGAAAGCAGAACTGCTTAACTCGTTCTTTGCCTCTGTCTTCACGCAAAAAGAAACTATAACTCAACCCACCAAAAACATAACTGTAAAAGACAGAAAAGAAATAAAAGTTAAAATAAGCAAAAAAATAGTAAGAGAACACCTGTCTGATCTTGATGAAAACAAATCACCTGGGCCTGATGGATTACATCCCAGAGTTTTAAAGGAGCTGGCAGAGGTCATCTCAGAACTACTGCACCATATCTTTCAAAAATCCTGGACACCGGGGAACTACCAGAGGACTGGAAAAGAGCTGATGTGGTTCCCATCTTCAAAAAAGGAAAAAAAACAGACCCAGGAAACTATAGACCAATCAGCCTAACATCAATACCCAGGAAGATACTGGAAAAGATAATTAAAAAACAGATCTGCCAACATCTAGAAACAATTAAAGTAATAACTAGCAGTCAGTACGGGTTTGTTAAAAACAGATCATGCCAAACCAATCTTATTTCATTCTTCAACACAGTGACTAAATTAGTAGACCAGCAAAATACTGTGGACATAGTATACTTAGATTTCAGCAAGGCATTCGATAAAATAGACCACAGTAGTAAGCTAGAAAAAAGTGGAATAGATAGCACCACCACTAGATGGATTCGCAACTGGCTGGCAAACCGTACTCAATGAGTAGTCCTTAATGGGTCTAAGTCTACATGGAGGGAAGTAAGCCGTGGGGTGCCACAAGGTTCCATCTTAGGCCCAATACTCTTCAATATCTTCATTAACGACTTAGATGAGGGAATAGAAGGGGAACTTACCAAATTTGCAGATGATACTAAGCTGGCAGGAATAGCTAACACCCGAGAAGATAGGCTCAAGATCCAGATGGATCTTGACCAGAACACTGGGCCATATCTAATAAAATGAAATTCAATAAAGAGAAAAGTAAAGTCCTACACTTAGGCAAGAAAAAACAAAAGTACACATATAGACTGGGTGAAACCAGGCTCAATAGCAGTAACTGTGAGAGGGATCTTGGAGTCTTAGTGGACAACCAGCTAAATTTGAGCCAGCAGTGTGCAGCAGCCACCAAAAAAGCTAATGCAATCCTAAGTTGTATTAACAGAGGGATACAATCAAGATCAAGGGAAGTACTAATACCACTCTATAAAGCCTTAGTAAGACCACACCTAGAGTACTGCATCCAGTTTTGTTCACCACATTATAAAAAAGATGTTGAAACTCTAGAAATAGTACAGAGAAGAGCAACCAGGATGATTAGGGGACTGGAAGCTAAAACATACAACCAACAGTTGCAGGAACTGGGCTTGGCTAGTCTAGTAAAGAGAAGGACCATAGCGGTCTTCCAATATTTGAGGGGCTGCCACAGGGAGGAAGGGGTCAAGCTATTTTCTAAAACTCCTGTAGGCCAGACAAGGAATAATGGATGGAAACTGAACAAGGAGAGATTTAACCTGGAAACAAGGAGAAACTTTCTGACAGTGAGAACAATCAACCAATGGAACAGCTTGCCCTCAGAAGTTGTGGGAGCGCCATCAGTTGAGACTTTCAAGAAGAGATTGGATTGCCATTTGTCAGAAATGATGTTGGATCTCCCACTTGGGCTAGATGACCTACAAGGTCCCTTCCAACTCTGATTATCTGTATCTGGTAGGAGATCCACCTCTTGCAGGCTTGATTCAGGCCCCACCTGGTTCCTGAATCTCCTCTGGGGGGGCAACACCTTTAAAGAGGAGGGGCAGAACCCCTCCAGAAGAGTCCCTTCTTGTTGGAATAATTAAGACACAATACATGTCTAGCCTTTTCTTTCTTTCTTTCTTTTATTGATTTGATTCACTTTAGGTGCTGGCTGACTTCAGATTGATTATGAGAGGCCCATAAAATGATCAAGACAAAATGCAATGCAAAACAGAACAAGGTGGAGAACAAGATGGTAAATCTGGCCAGTAACACCAATACATGCAGCACATCCAAAAAGAAGCCCTAATCATCATAGCTCAGGGTCTGGGAGCACAGCCAAGTTTTGAAAGCCTTCTGGAACAACCTCAGAATAGGAGCACCTCATTCCAGAAACTACAATGAAGGCACTATGTGGGTTCTGATAGATGTCATTGTTTAGTCAAAGGAACTGGGAACAAGCCAACCTTGGCAGATGGTACCTGCCAGGCAGACACCACAGGAGACAGGCAATCCCTCGGATAACCAATTCCTATGCCATGGATGGCTTTATAGAATAGAACAGAACAGAATAGAATAACAGAGTTGGAACGGACCATAGCCAATACCTTGAATCACAACTGAAGCATAAGGGTAACCAATGAAACATGCAAAGCAGTGGTGTCACATAGACACACTGAGGCATGTTTATCTTTGCTCATTCTGCTGCATTCTTGATCACCTAAAGCTTCTGAGTGGTCCTCAAAGGCAGGGTTTCTTTTTAGGGAAGGTTGTTGAAAAAGTGGTGTCTGAAACTACAAAGCATACTTAATGAAGTAGATTATCTGGATAATTTTGGGGTTTAGCTCTTGAGCATGAGATGAAAATGCAAGACATAATGAGTCTTCAATACCATTCGTCTGGGCTGCTTGCAAAAATTAGAAATGGAAGTTACTGTTTTACAGTGATTCTGCTCTTTCCTGAATGGGAAGTTCTAGTTGGAAGAGTGTAATGCCATGTGGGAATGACCTTAAGGGAAGAGGAGCCTGCAACTGCTTAGTGGGCGAAGAAACTTTAAAAAGATCCATCCTATGTATAAGACTGTTAAAAGTGACAGTGGAAGATTTGTGGTTTTTGTCCAGACTTGCAAGATTCTACTAATGTAGCCTGACAATAAAGTAGAATTAGCTCATGTTATCATACTTCCTGTTTGATTTACCTGGGAAGGCTAACAAGGACAGAGGAGAAGACAACTAAAAGGTCACTCCCCTATGGTATGTCACAAGGTTTGTTTCCCTGCCTCTCTTTAATACCTACATAAAGCCACAGGGAAAGGTTATCCATCAATTTGAAGTGAGGTATCATCAGTATATTTTTCCATAACTTTTCAAGGAAAGAAACACCCTGACACCCCCAGAATGGATGACTCATACTATATGCAAAAACGGCAAATTAAAGGTCATTGTGATGGAGATTTTCTTTCTTTCCGTTGAAACTGAACTTAGAGACACAATTATATCTTCAGGCAGAAATGTAAGATGGACTTTTAAATCATGGGGAGCTAAAAGAGTAGCATCCCCAAGCAGGCATTTCTTAATCCTCAACCACAATTCCTTTAAGAAGCATTTCCTGTTCATAAATCAGATTTAATTTGCTGAAAGAGAGCTGGTTTTCTATTTTCTTTCAAGGGAGAAGAAAAACGCAGTGAAGTTTTCTGGGATGAAATGGGTCACTTTTGCATTTTATTCAAAAGAGCAACAGGCAACGGCTGGCATGTCCAGAGAGATGGCTCTGCATGCCACTTCTGGCACATGTGGCATAGGTTTATCATCACAGGTCTATACATAGGCAAGCTGGTTGGGTGACTTTGGTTCTGTCTCTCTCTCTCTCAGCCAAACCCACCTCACAGAGTTGTTGTACAAAAATTAGAAAGAGGAAGGAGTATTACATATTTATAAAAGTAATAAAGAGGTGATAAAATAAAGTCATCCCCAAATATTTTTCATTTACTGGTGTTGAGGGCTTTACAGCCTTTAATCCTAGAAATCATGTCCAAGAGATTGCTCACTATCCACTGATTTCAAGCTTTGTTAATTAGATTATACTGATCATATCTTCCAAAGTACATCAGCTACATTAGACATAAATTTATTAACAGGGGAAAAAATCACTCAAAAGAGTTCTAAATTATTATTGTGCATACCTGCTTGATGCTGTTTGGTTGTGTTACAAATGCCCAACCTGAACTGAAACTATATTTTATAACAGTATATTAAAGTAGTGGGTACGTTTATTCTGCAGAAGCAATTGACTTTCAATCATGACTAAATTCAGATTTCAGTATAATCTGGAAAAAGCTTCTTGCCAAATTCAGAGTAAAATTATGGTCATTGTCATAGAACTTTAATATTATATCAGGGCTGATCCAAGAAGCAAGAGGTTTTACTTTGGAATTCTTCAAAATATCTAGGGACCAAGGAATTCACTTTTTAAAAATAATACAAATATTCTGATTCTGATGCTTGGATCTGAAGAAGGGCTTGTTCATTGGTTTACATTTTCATTTTGATTCTTTGACTATCTACTTTCAATCCCTGTTTGATATTTCTCCACTTCTGGAAAATTGAAGTATTTTTCTTTTCCGACTTCAGCACAAGCACTTTAAGTTAGTATTTATTAACGTATTTTAATATTACATTGCACACCAGGACCTCTAAGGATTCATTTTAAAATAAAATAACTCTTGCTGATGACCTCCATTTTGTTAATTGCTTAGACCATATTTTCATGCAAAGAAGCTGTAGCCTCTTTCTGTGCGGTTTCCTTGTTCTGTGACACAGCTTCTTATATTTATAAGACAACATTTTGTATTTTTGTTTACATGTCAAAAGCCAAAGCATATATATTATTTAAAAATCTACAAAAAATGATAAACAAGCACTTAGCTAGCAGACGAATTTGGAAAATGAATTACGGCCAGACCAGTGAGACATAGGGTGCAGATTTTATTACCGGTATAAATAGCGTTTTCTGATAGGATGGAAAAATAGTTTTAAATTCTGCTAAGAATCCTTTACGTCTGTAGAATTCAATTTACTTCTGAAAACGCTGCTGGTTCAAGCAATGTAGTTAGCAAATGTAATTGTAAATGCTGCCACTGGGATATATCTAGTAGATGATATTTGTCTCTTCGCATAGAATATGATAAAAATCCATCCTCATCATTTAACAGTTGATTTAAGGTCAATATCCCCATTTCCTTCTTTTTTTTTTCCATATCATCATCTTTTTCTCAATTGTTAAAGTTGGGTTTCCCTATTTGTTTATGTATTTACATCCCATCTTTATTAATTTAACAAATAACTCAAGGTGGCAAACACTTCCTCCTCCATCTATAAAGTCAAGGAAAAAGTGTCAAACCTTTTTTCATTAGAAGTTCCATTCCATAGTTTTCTAACCAAAGTAATTGTTTCCAAACATATAGAGATGTAGTATATTTAGATCATACTGTTCTGCATCCAACCAAACATATATGTATATCCCAAAGTTGCCCAAATCAGAACATTAACACCAATTGCTGGCTACTAATATTTAAAAACTGATAAAAGGTAAGCATGATGTTGTAAGTCCAGATTTGGAAAGCTGAATCTTCCTTCATTAATTGGTGATTATATTTTATGTAAAGAAATTCTTGGAATTAAAGAATCCCATAGAATTTTTTAAAATGTATGTTCTGAAATTCTTTCCCAGACATATAAATTGGAATTCCTCATGGAATATAAATTAATCTGGGAATAATATTCATTTTGCGAGCATTCACTTTCCTCAAAGGATAAGGTTTAATAATTCCCATCTATCAATATCTGAAGAAATCTCATTATACATTACATGTTGCTAACTGAGTTAGATCCTTTAGTATACACAGATATTTAATGGATTCGATAGAAACCAGAATTGATATTCCTTAAATGGATGGGTAACAAAAATTTCACCTATAGGCATCAGTTCTGATTTGGATCAGTTAATACAGTAACCTGCTATATTGTTAAAGACATTTATCTTTTGATCAACATTGGACGGTAGTGTAGTGTGAGGCTTAAAAATAAACAGAAGAATGTCATCTGCAAATAAGATCAATTTGTGTTCATCTGAATTATTCCTCTTTGTACCTTTATTCAGCCTAGTAGCCTTACTACAATGAACAAAGTAGCCAGGATACGTTGTATTATGACTCCCTGTCAGAATAAGATTGCTGATTTCAGAAGCAGATTCCAGTGGTTTATTATATAGATTAAGATTAGAGACCTAACTGAAAATTCAAAGCAGTGGGAGAAAAGGAAGAGAAAAATATGAACCTTTCATTTTGTACCTAATCTTCCAACTACTAATACACAAAGAGATATTCTCTCCCTCCCTCCCCTCTCTCTCACACACACATTCAACCAAGGCAGAACAAAATAGATCAACACAGATTTTAAAAAATCAGCTTGGATCAATCCACAATGCTGACTTCTATAAAAGAACTTCATTCACATCTAGCTCCACATTTCTTTAGATAGTTAACTTCTTTTAATTCTCCCGCCTTCTTCTAGGGTAATGAGTTATTCTTACCTGGCTGGAGTCAGACTGAGACACTGTATTCCCATGATAGAAAGGAAACAACAACAACAAAAGGCAAAATAGAGCTGGTCCCATCCCCTTTTAAAATTCATCAGAGAAAAATGGAAACCTTCCTGCTTCTAGTCAGAGTCTGAGTCTCACTAGACTTTGCTGGTTCTGCCCACTATCTAGATTGGCATCTTTAGTTTTGATTAACTCTTCTGTATCTGAATTTCTTGAGGGGTTTTCTTTCCCTTCATTGCATTAGACTTTATTTATATGAAATCCTGCAGAATTAGACATGGAATCTATCTAATCAACTTATTTTTTCAAGGTTTGCAATGTATAAAGAATCATGAAGCCAAAAGCTGTCTTCTCTGGCCCCCCCGCCCCCAGATCATGGGTATGCAAGCTATAGGTTACATTTGTTGCTCACGATTTATGGCCACTAGTAGATCTTAAATTGATGTCACTTTTTAAAATCATGCAATCCCTACTCAAAAGCAATGCTCCATTTTTTATTTTGACTACAATCCTTTGAGATAAATTAGGCTGAGACATAGTGATCAACTCAAAATCAACCAATTTTGATCCTTTCTGAGCAAAAACTGGAGCCAAATTCTTTTTGATCAAAATATTTACAACACGTATTACATGTTTAACATTAAACATCAACCTCATATCAAGAACTATTACCATCTGGCAGACAGTACAGAATAATAAAAACAAGGACAAATAGGCTGAAAAACAGCTTCTATCCCAGGGCAGTAGCTCTTTTGAATTCTGCTGTATAGTGCAGTGTTGATGTGGTGTCGGGGGTTTCCGGTTCAATGTGTGAAGGGTGAAGGATGTGTGTTTGTGTTTATTTTCATGGTCATGGTCATGATGTGCACTGAAGATGGTGTTTGATTTCATTGTACAAGGTGCAATGACAATAAAGTAAAGTAAAGTAAACTAAACTAAACTAAAGAACTACATTCTGGAAGGCATTTTAAAAAAATCACTCTAAACATTCTAAAGACATATCTGCACTTACTGCTTAAACTGTCTAGGCTGAAATGCTGTATCAACAATGTGCAGGTATCAGCCCAGATAGCTAGTTGACTCAGCCTTCCATCCTTCCGAGGTCCATAAAATGAGGACCCAGATTGTTAGGGGCAATATGTTGACACTGTAAACCATCCAGAGAATGCTGTAAAGCAGGGGTCGCCAACCTTTTGGACCTCAGGGACCATCAAACTCATAATTTTAAATCTTGCGGACCACTAATATGAATCTTGACTGATGGTGGCTTGATGATGTTTTCCCAGGGCCTCTGCAGAAAGCAGCAGAATCCCTGGGAAAATCCAAAAAAAATTCTGCAGGAAAATTCCCCACCCCGTTTTCCTACTGATCAATCATTCTTTATCTGGGATTGCAGGATACTGTCTCCAGCTCCATTCTCAGGGGGAAAGAGAGAGAGAGAGACTTTTGGCTTCATGCAAAGAAAGCAGCAAAAGCAGCAGAAGTCTTTCTTTCTCTGCCCCAAACTTCACCCAGAATGAGTCTTTGTGAGACTTGTCATGCCAGCGCAGCCTCTTGGAGCAGGATGTCTTGCAGGGTCCCAAAGACTAATTTCTGGTGGAGTTTGGGGGAGAGAAAGAAAGACTTTTGCTGCTTTCCTTGCATGTAGCCAAAAGCAGAAGAAGAAAGAAGTGGAAAGAAGTAGCCCAGTGACCAGGCCAGGCACATGGGGTGAGTGGGGCAAGTTCCCCCCTCCGCCCTTTCCCCCCTCCCCTCACTACCTCATGTTGTTTGCAATGCAAGCGACATAAGCCTTTTGTTCCCGCAAGCCATGTGGGGCAGCACAGCCTTGTGTTCCCGCGCAGCCTGGATTAATTGCTTTGGGGGGTGCTTTGGGGATGACATTTCTCTGCGGACCACCAAAATTTTCTTGCGGACCACTATTGGTCACCACTGGTTGGCGACCACTGCTGCAAAGCACTATGGAGCTGTATATAAGTCTAAGTGCTATTGCTAAAGCATGCCACTATGCCCTCCCATTGCACAATTCACCTGCTGTGCCTTCCCATCTTTCTTTCCAGGAAAGCCGTTGCCAATATATTAATTGGCACACTAAACATAGCAACATAACATAACAACGTAATGTAACATAACAACAATTGGATATATGTACACAACGTTATTAAATGCACCTTCATGCAGACATAGCAAGCACTTTAAAAACACCTTCTTTCTACCTGTATGATTTCTAATGTACTCTGGAGCTTTATTATGAATATTAAATGACAGAATAAATGATAGTAGCACCCGCCTTGTAATGTAACGGTATGATGTTGGTTTAAAAACTGGCAGACTTAAAAAAAAATGGCTAGTTTTCTTTTGCTGAATTTCGTACTTTTTCCTGTGTTTGTTTGCTTGTTTTAAGTGGTATATATCCTTTATTCCTTTTCCAGCCATAGATTGGGAAAATAATGTTTCTGCCAAGTTTCAGATAAACAGCCTTCTTTTTACAGTGTTATACAGGCAGTCCTCATCTTACAATAGTTTATTTAGTGACCATTCAAAGTTACAATGGCACTGGAAAAAAAGTGACGTGACCGTTTTTCAGAGTTATGACCTTTCCAGCATCCCCATGATCATGTGATCAAAATTCAGAGGCTTGGCAACTGGTTCGTACTTACGACCATTGCTGTGTCCCAAGGTCATGGGATCACCTTTTGCAACCTTTTGACAAGCAAAATCAATGGGAAAATTATCAACTGCAGTGATTTAGTTAACAACTGTGGCAAGAAAGGTCATAAAATGAAGCAAAACTCACTTAACAAATGTCTCACTTAACAACAGACATTTTGAGCTCAATTGTGGTTGTAAGTCAAGGATCACCTGTAGAAAGCGTTTGTGATATTAGAGCTTGGTAATTCTTCCTTGTAAGAGTAGATCCAAAATGTAACAGAGACTAGCAGTGACTCAATTGAAGGGACTTCTTGCCTTTGCTTCTGAGAAGTCACCAGTAAACTGTTTAGGTTAGCCTGCAACAAACTCAGGTAAGGTATCCAAAATAGACAGGAGTATTTGAGATGATGGAAAGGTGTGCCACAAAAACAAAACATTGACTTGTAGGAGATTAATAAAGGATGATGCCACTTAATTCTCTTTAGAAATGGTTGCCAGCCTGTTCTGACAAGAGGACAACCAGGCAGTGTGCATAAGCCCCCACACTTGTATTTATGGTGCCATGCGACACCAAATTTCCTGCTTCAGCCCCCATTCAGCTCATGAGTGAAATAAGATATTGGAGCCAATTTGCTTTTAAGCATCAGCAACTGCTATGCTTGGTCCTGTATATATATTTCTGTGTACTACAGTTTTGAACAAAGGTAATTCAAATCCTGCACTAAGAAAAGTCTAATGCTATTACCACTATTTGTAATAAATTACAAGCATAACACATAATTTCTACGTATGTCTTTGCCTCAATAATTCATGAGCAACAATGCTATATAGATACAAACAACAAGATCCTATGGATGACCAAATGTCCTACTGAACTTCTGTAAGCTTTTGCATCAACATGTATTTTTAAAAAGTTATATGGGATGCTGACATGGAAAGTTTCAGAATTCACACAACCTGTTTAGACATTACTAGCTCTATAACCGTGCTTCGCTATGAAACTATGTGATCTATGTGATCGGGCTTAGTTTTTGGAGAGGAAAATAAGGGGGGAAAAATTGTGGCTTTGCCTACCAGCATCCATCGGTATTCATCTGGCTAGCGTCTTGTCAGTGTGTGAGAGAGTTGAGGACTGTTTGGAAACTGAAACATTTAAACTGAAGCAGTATTTGCCGTGTGAACAAGAAGGAGACAGCAAGGAGTCTGGATGTGGCTTAGCTCAACTGTTGTGTACTAAAGCTGGTTGTTGTGAAACTAAAACTGAAACTCTTCTCCTCTGCTTGTGTTTTGCATTTGGAACAGAACTCTTTTCAGGTGGGGAGGAGGGGGAGTAGAACTCCTTAGCATCAGAGCGTATTAATAATAATATACGAAATACTGATGCTCTGATGGTCATTTCAAAAAATCCTTTTTTAAGAGAGCACCTAGAAGCCAAGAGGAACATACGTGCCAAATTTCAAGTTTGTAGGCGTTACGGTTCTGGAGATATTGTGATGAAGTGTGAGTGGTATTTCACTTTTATATATATAGTTTATTCAAATTCTCTTGAATCTAACATTGCACCTTTATTAGTGAAAGTTTATTTTGCACTCTAACATTAGGGGAGGGTATTATTTGTTCTTTTACCTCAGGCACCAAAATATTTTGGCCTCAAATCAGTTATGATTCTTCTTAGGAGAAGACACACCACCATAGTTGAAGATTGTGCAATGATTCAGGTAGTTAATGGCTAATTTCTGTAATCTTAAAGCAGGTTGCTCTTTTTCAGCCTTCATCCTAAGATCTTTATTATGAAGAAAAATAATTGTCATGAAATTATAACCAGATTTCTATAATAACAGCCATGGCTTATGGTTTGAATAAACATAAAATTTGTAGCTTAGTCAACAAACTATGGTTAAAACAAATCTAGCATAACAATATGTGTGAACCTATTTCCAACCTCCTTAACAGAATTGTTAAAAGGATTACAATCAAACTATGCAGGGGTGGGTTTCAATTTTTTTAGCAAGGGGCTCTCTGCCCTAATGACTGGCTGGGTGGACGTGTCTAGGTGGTCATGGCTAGGTGGTCATGTGATTGGGTGATCATATGATCGGGTGGGCGTGGCCAACTTTTCCCTAATTTCCTAAAAAAAGATATATACCAAAAAGTTGTTTATTATTTTGTGCATTTAATACGTAAATAAAAGTCTGGGTGAAACCAGGCTTAATAGCAGTGACTGTGAGAGGGATCTTGGAGTCTTAGTGGAGTTTCTGGTGAGTTACGTGATTCTTATTATTTGGGAATTAATCCCCTCGGAGGCTAGTGGCTATGTTATCTGGTTTTCTCAATGGCTCTCCCTCACAAGTGCTGAGGGGATTGTTTATCTAGCTTGCAACACTTTTACGAGGTGTGAAATGATCTTGGCTTAAGGCCAAGTAGTTCAATTAAACCTATTAATAAGAGCTTTCCCTTACTGCTTGTCTTTCTGAGGTTCCAAGCCCCACAGAGTCTTAGCTACAGGCTTTCCTGAGTCCCTGGAGCCCCCAGCAGCCCACCCCTGAAACTATGTATATTTCAGTTGATATATGCAATGGAAGTTTAATGTGTAATTAATTATAATGGTACAATAAATTAAATACCTTTATTCGAATATATATCCATAAAGATGGGTTAAGCAGTTGCCACAGTAGAAAAAGCTGTGGGTCGTTTAAAGTTTATATTTCATTGTGCAACTGGCTTCTAAAATCAGTATGGACCCCACCATAGGTTAAGGAAACTATCCAATTAAAATGTCTGATCATAATTTAATATCTTAAGTTCTCTTTTATTGCTTGGCAGTCATTGGGCCTTAATAGAATAGGTTTGCCTTGTACATCATAAAAGAGAAAATATAAGCAACATTGAAATGGGTCAATATCATATCCTTTTTGATAAGGGTATTTATTTATGAGATTTATAGGCCACCCCAATATTTTATAATTCTGGGCAATATTATGCACTACACAGTATTATATAATCATAGTATCTGCTTTTCAGATGATCTAACTTTCTGTGATTTCTTATTTCTTGTCCATCATTTTTATTTATCCTTCCATACAGAGGAAAAGAAAGAATTTGGGGGAAATGCTGATTGCTAAATTTAAGCTAATCTTTTTTTTTCTTTTCAGTATTCTGACTGCAAAATAACTCCAATAAAATCTCCATATATTTCCCGCTATCTTCTATTTCCTTTGTCAATGCATTCTCATTCCTTCTGGGGTATGAAACAAAGATGAAAACTTGCAAAAACCAGTACTGTTTACCAATTTTGAGTGACAGACTGTTTTGTTTTTTTAAGAAATCACCAATAAATTATTATATTGCCAAAAGTAAACAACAAAACAGTTGCCAGATTGAGAGGTTTTCTCAGTCAGTGAAACCTGATTGGTATAGGACAACGTAATGAATTCAGAAGCATATGTACTATAGCTATTACATTTGTGTTCTTCCATGACAAGACTCAGGCATATTTATCCTCACAACGCATAACTTATTATCAATCCTCCTTTAGCCACATTATGACAGAGATGAAACATTGCAATCTCCCTGGAACCTGCATTTGGACATGCCCCGATGCAGCATTTGGAAAGGAAAACACCTGCATTTTCCTCATTATTTGCATTCTGGAGTATACAGTATTATTTCTCTCTGCTCTAAGGATTGGCAGAGTAATAACCAAAAATGAGAAAACTAGAATGACATTCTAAATATTTATCATCTCTCCACATAGATCCCTAAAATATTTTCATTACTGAACTTCATTCTATTTTATGTACAGCCCATCCCTGCCTTGGGGTGGGTGGGGTGCTTCCAATAATGGCAGAGTTGAATTTCTGAAATATCTTGATATCTTCAGCTGATTTCATTAACCACTGATGAAGCAGAATGCTGAATCTGCTGGCATTTGCTCATATAGAGAATCTATACAAAGAGCTGTTTCAGGGTGCCACTTGTGCCAAATAAATCCTATTGACAAGTCCTAATTTGTACCGACGTCACTTAGTTTTGTCTGTTGTGTAAGGACTTGTAAAATGACGTTTGGAGGAAGACAATTGTCATTGTGAGGGGAATCAAGTTAATGTTAAATAAACGTATTTATGAGAGCATGAAGACAAGAAGCCCAAGAAGAGAACTGGTTACTGGAAAGAAAATAACCAGGGCTGCAAGCAAAGTCAGACAACATTAAGTTCAAAATGGAGTGTCTGCTATGTATTAAGGACAACATATCAATTCAAATAATCCTGATTTCTATTTTTTTTAAAAAAAAATTATAAAGGAGCAAAGGAATGTGATTCTCTGACTGCATTAGGTGTGTCAGTGATGTCCAGAAAATAGTGTTTCAAGACTACAGCTCAAAATCCAGAAAAACAATACAACTAAAAAAAACATTGGGGATCAAAGGGATCCATTTATATGGCCACTTGGGCACACAATCATATAATTAAATTGCTGCTCTCTCTCTCTATGGTTATCATGTCATGCCCTAATCCACCCAAGTAAATAATGGTCACATTTTGATCATCATTACTATAAAACTTATATATTGTTATAATTTCAGAAACACGATGACAAAATGATTTCAAGACATTCCTAATAGCCCTGCGTGAATCAAATTGCAAGAAAGCATAAGGAAAACAAGTGATCTTGGTTTCAGATTATGTATCTAAAAATGCTATATAATCTGAGACACAGTCCACCTTTTTACTTTGGTTCATTCCTTTAAATCAAGCCTATATTTTAAAGCCTCTTTTTAATCACAGGCCACATTTAATCGTGATCCCAGATTGTTGTTTATGAGAAAAAGGACAGCTCTGAGGTTTACCCATAGATTATTCTCTAACAGAACCATTCATTTTACTCTAGATGTTCCCAACCTGGTGCCCACCAGGTGCGATGGTATTGCAGTTGGCAAAATTCCTAACCGGCATGGGAATTTTAGGAGCTGCAGTTGTAAGACACCTGGAGGGCATCTTGCCGGATAAGGTTCAGTACTCTGTGAAGCAAGAAACATCGCTTAGCTAAAAAGAATTTGGCATACCCTGTGCCCTAGGCCTCCGCCAATCTTGCCTGGTTCCAAATTCCTAGATTAATAATGAAAGAATTGCAGATCCCTAAAATAACACTCAAATGATAGATAGGAGCCTTGATTTCCCCTGCTGACAATTTTAATTGGCTGCTCTGGTAATAGCAATTTCAAAAGAGAGGTTGAAAGGCGGATGAAAAGAGGCAAGATGACTGTTCTGCCCCCCTCCCAAATAGTTATACTAATCTTCTTTGAAGAACAAAATAAAAAGCTAAACAGAATGCCCTCCCTTTCTGGAGACTCTTCGGGCATCATGGTGATGAGACACATCAAACAGCCCGACCTCACTTAAAAGAAAACCAACCAATCATTTAAAAAAAAACAAAAAACCACCACTACCACCATAAAAAGGCAATGCAATTTCTCCTTAACAGAGAATGGTGCAGACATCTAAAGCCTGAAAGGTCAGTCTCACTGCGTCACCACAGTTGCAAAACACCCGGGGGTGGGGTAGGGTGGAGGAGGTGATATTGTTTGCCTGTTTGCCCCACGGCCGGTCAATTCTACAGCAATCGAATCAATCCATCAATGTCTACGTATGGGGTGCGGGTGGAAAGAAACAACCCTTCGGCCACACGCTCGCCTCTCCTTCCTCCTCGGGTGACAGCGGTGTAGCCCAAAACTCATTTCAGTCCAGTCAGGGCAACGCACCTGCCCGTTGCGAGATGCAGCCCAGGCCAAGTGCAACGCCAGGAGGAACGGTAATAACATTAACACTACTAGTAGTAGCACCAAAAAGGATAACGATCGGAAAGAAAGAAGGGCACAAACACTTTGTGAAGCACAACAAGTTGCCCACAGCTCCAGGAGCCCCTGACTGTTTCTCGGACGTGCCCGTATACCTACAGCGGCATCCAGAAACAGCCAGGCTCTGGCTCCCTCTTTTCCAGCCTCAATCCACCGGGAGCGGAACGATGGGAGGGTTGAGGGGGAGACGCGGGGGAAGATGCCGAAGGTCCGCCCCAGGCACGTCCTTTGCTGCGTTTCTTTTTTTTTCAACGGGGAGGGAGGGAGGGGAGAAGAGAGCTTACCTGCGTGGCTCTGCCCGGCCGGCCCTTAGAGTGGGAGGCACAGCGAGACCGTCCCCCCCTCCTCGAGAGGAGCGAGCGAGCCCGAGAAGCCAGACCCGAGGCGGTGTCGGTTTCTTTCCCGCCCCGCTCTCAAAAGCTCGTCAAGCGCTCCAGCGGGGCCCCGTCGGTTTCCTCCGGCGGAGCTGCGGCTAAAGCTGCTGCTTCGCGAAGACTGCGGGCAAATCGCTCCCCTCTCCCACCCTCCTTCTCGCCACCGGCCGGCCGCCAACCTCCTTTTTTTTTTTTTTTTTTGGTGGTGGTGGTGGTGCTGGTTTCTATGGCAACTGGGTAATGCTCAGCGCATCCTGCCTGCGGGGACCGTCGCCCCCGCCCGCTACCCCAGCGCGCGTGCACGCGGACACCCGAGCCCCCGGTCTAATGCCCGGGAGGGGGCTCGCCTAAGCGAAGGCTTACCGGCTCGCGGATGGTGGTGGCGGCGGCGGCAGCGGCAGCAGGCAGCCTGCTCGAAGCCTCTCCAGATTCTCCCCCCGCCCGCACCCCGGCGATCTCGTGACACGCGCGTGGGCGCGTGACTACAGAGAGGCCTGGGACACGTGTGTGATGCTACCTCCGAATGACCTGTAAGGACACCAGCCCGGGTTCTGCCAACCGGGAGCACCTGCTTTTATTCTCCGGGAACTAAGCGTCTTACCCGGCCTACCCCTTTCTCCACGTTTCTGTTTCAGATTGGTACCACCAACACGTCCAAGCTCCAAATTGCAGGCGACGCTTCCTCCGCAAGATTGTAAAAAGGAAGGTCGATCTCCCTCTCGCTCCCCACCCCACAAGCAAATTGATACCCTTTGCGGATAGTTTAAGGAAAGTGAAGATCGTGGGGTCTCTTAGCAGTGGTCCAGCCACGCTCAAGGCACCTACAAGATTCTAGGCCACAAAAATAATTTCCCGCAAAATAAGAAGGCATGAAACAAGAGTCTAGTTGACAGCCCGGAAGAAGGAATGATAGGAAATATCTCGCAGCTGCTCATAGTGAGTTGGGCACAATAGGAACACAACAGAAGAGATGGAGAGACTTGTGTGATTGGAATTCGGAAAATATTTATCTCCCAAAGAAGAGTGTGACAGGCGGGACATTCCTAGTAGATCAGAACCATGAGCCTCACAGACCCAAAACTGTACCCTAAAGCATTTTCAAAAGTTTTCTTTCGCTTTTCTACAGAACTGTTGCCTTTTCTCAGATACTCTTGCAGAAACCCATAATCCAAGATTTGTTGGATAAACCAGTCAGAAGTTTAGTCTTCCAAGCTTTCAGACTCATGCTAGAGCCTGTCCCCAGCACGAAACCTCTGGTCCCAGTGACCAGACCAGATTGGATCCTACAACATTAATCCTAGGACACATATATTTGCTTTCATTCCTGAAACCAGTCAGAGGGATTGGCTGATTGAGATAGAATTGGAAGCCGGACCACAGAACCTTCCAAATATCTTCTGCAAATGCAACAAATGTGCAAAGATTTCTCTGAAAATTCTTTCTGAAGGGAAAACAGATAAAACAATTTGCTGGATGGATATACTATGGGTTTGTGTCAACTTGTTGCTATTTGTGTACAGTATGCTAACTATTTCAGTTTCTTTTCTGGAGCAGAATTCTTTATGTGTGAGGACAATAGCCGGTGTCCTTGGAGAATGATGTGTAGAATAGATGCTAATACAAGTTAATGGAAATAAAACCTTTGCCTTTTTCAGTTAAAGGAATCAGTAATCAGATAATGGTGATATAGCTATGTCATCTTTGTGGTGAATTTGTATTATTTGATATAACCTAACCAAAAAAAGGATCCAATGGGATTTAATCAAATGTACTTGGAGATGTTAGGGAACTTCATGGAATTATTTTCTTTCACTTACAGATATGAATCAAGATGTAGGATTCAGGCCTTGGCTTTCAAAACTATACTTGTTTTCACAGGTCCACTTAATCATTTGTTTTATAAGATTTCTATGCTTTTGTTCTTAAATTAAGTTGCTATAAAGCTATACATACATACTTAAGAGTAAGTTTCATTGCACTTAATAGAGATTTCTTCTGAAAAATATAGTACAGGTAATCCTTGACTTACAACTGTTCATTTCAAAGTTATGATGGCCTTAGAAAAAGTTATTTACAACCCATCTTCTAAATTACAACTATCTTACCACCGCCATGATCATGTGATTACAATTTAGGCACCTTGTAACTGGCCCATATTTATGACTGTTGCAGCATTTTTGGTTGTGATTTGTAGGCGATATCTGACAGACAAAGTCATTTGCAGAAGCTGGATTTGCTTAACAACTGGGGTAAAAATAGTTGTAAAATTGGGTTTGGTCATGACTGCATTGCCTAGAGACCAAAATTCCTCTCCCAATTGTGGTCATAAGTTGAGGACTATTTATATAGGCCAAGTGCTCTTCAGCTGTACAAATGAACTCATTTATTTAAAGCAACCATCAGAAATAAAATATGATAAAAATTATCTTTCCAGTCCCTTTCCCAACAAGGATGCTCTAGAACAGGGGTGTCAAACTCACATCATCATGGCAGCGTTACGTGACGTATCTGGACTTTTTCCCCCTTCGCTAAACCGGGCATGGGCATGGCCAATGCATGACGCATCCAGTCCACAGGCCAGGAGTTTGACAGCCCTGCTCTAGGACATCATCAGGATTTGAATTAGTGTTTTGCAACTAGTACAAAAATGTTCTTTGGTTTCACTTAGGTAATAATGTGAAGAAGTACTTTATCTAGTTTTTGAAATCCTGCCTTGTATTTGATTATTTTATTCATTTATTTATCTCTTTTCTCCCTGACATCACTTTCAGCTATCAGTGTGCTATGCACCACAAAAGCTTATATTTTCTTTATTTTGGAGTGGTTGTGGTGGTGCAGACTAATCATTATGTTTATTTTGTAATAATTATTGCTACCAGTTGTGGAACTGCCCTTCTTTGTATTCCTTTATTTCCAGTGCTAACAATGGCTATCTATTCCTGCTCACCTTATCACACAATTTCCCTAGCATTGTTCGCCCTGTCCCTTTGAAACAAACCACAAGGTATTATAAGTGCTGGCATGCAATTCGCCCAATAATACTTAGATGAAGATTTGAATTTGAGTTCCTACATCCAAGCTAAAATTATCATCAATTGTTACTTGAACCTATTCACTGGTCACATATTTTTCTCCTTGTATAGAAGAGCAAATACAATAAGTTAAAAATTATTTAAGATGACAAGAAGACATCCTGGAAACAATTTATTTAAGCTTTAAAAACTCTGCTAGAAAAGCTGTTTATATCGCATTCCATAATCCTTTCTCCATTGCACTATGATGCTACAAAAATAGAAAGGTCAGCCTATAATTTGACACCTATGATGGAACTTTCTCTAAAGGTTACAGCTTTTCTACAAATTAGAAAGCGAACAAAAAACATTTTTGTTCTAACGGAACATCTGACAAATATTCTCACCCTTTTCTCTCAGTTAGCTAGGTGGAGATTACAGATATAACCTCATTATCAGGCGGAGCAATAAAACTTGCCCTTAGAATCAGCTGCAGTAATGATGCAGTTCTCTTAAGGAGGGTTATTTTTACAAGCACTAAGATCAAGTTGCTTTAAGAATATACACCATATCCCTTGTGGCTTTCTCTCTCTACTGTCTCAGGTAAAGTCTCATCTTTCTTCTAAAGAGTTCATTTGTCTTCCTAATGAAGCACAATGGGGTATTCAGTCTTTCCCCTGTCTGCTTGTTTTCCAGGCTCCTAGTTTAGCAAGAGAGGCAGTGAAATTACAAATATATATATATCTATATATACAGGGGTGGGATTCAAATTTTTTAACAACTGGTTCTGTTGGCATGGCTTAGTTGGTGGGCATGGCTTGGTGGCCATGTTATTGGCTGGGTGTGGCCAACTCAATATCACTCACATCAAGGCATGCATCTCCTCGCCTGGCTTCTCATGACTGTGGGGATGCAACAGTCATAAGTGTGAAAAATGGTCATAAGTCACTTTTTTCAGTGCCATTGTAACTTTGAATGGTCACTCCACACAAGCAAAGTACCAGCAAAGGTGGGGGAAAATACTCCAGAGATGTTCCTGAGACAGGAAGTCTAGTCCTGCCAAGAATGTAATAAGAGTTAACGGAGAGGCAGTTTCTGTAAGCAACACCAGAATGTTTCCTTCCTTCCTTCCTTACAGGATTAGGCCAGTAATTTCTTCTAACCGGCTCTCCAAACTGCTTAGAACAGGGGTGTCCAACCTTTCACCTTCCCTGGGCCACATTAGAAGATGAAAATTTGGTTTGGGCCGCACATAATTAAATTAAATAAAATTAAATTAAATTAAATTAAATTAAATTAAATTAAATTAAATTAAATTAAATTAAATTAAATTAAATTAAATTAAATTAAATTAAATTAAATTAAATTAAATTATTAAATTAAATTAATAAATTAATAAAATAAAATAAAATTATTTATTATTAATTATTTATTAAAAATTATTTATTTTTTATTTTATAATTTTCCGGCCAAATTTTGCGGGGTAGGGGGAGGGGGAAGAAAGCTCGCCCGCCTCACGCCTACATCTCCTTCTGCAAATGCAGCGGCGGCGGCAGCGGGGGCGGGGGCAGAAGCAGCAGCGGCAGTGGCGGCGGCGGGGACAGAAGCAGCAGCGGCGGCGGGGGCGGCGGGGGCAGAAACAGCGGCGGCGGGGGCAGAAGCAGCAACGACGGCGGCGGCGGGGGGGAGCAGCAACGGCGGCGGCGGGGGGGGCAGAAGTAGCAGCGGTGGTGTTAGGGATATACACCCTAGCAGAACGTGCAATGGCAGTCTAGCAGACAGGCAGGTATGTGTGAGATAAAAACGTTGTTGTAGCTTACACTCAGTAAGACAGATACACTGTGCAAGTTAAATAGTTTTTATTCCAGCAAGAGTTATAGCATAGTCAAAACAGTCCATATATCATACACTAAGTTCAGTCCATCGGGGTTAATCAGTTTGCAAAGTCCAGTGTCGAAAAAGAGGTCAGTAAACTTACAATCAATCAGTCCTGTGATATATCTCTTTTGCAGTCAGAGATATGAAGAAAATCAAACCTCCTTTCTTCTTCTCAGCAAACACGCAGTTTATCACCATCAATCCTTCATTGTCAGCATTCCAGTAAAAGCCAGGGCAAACAGTGAGCTCTCTTGCTCTTATGGTGATTTTACAACCGCACCCAAAATACATGGTTTACAGTTTAAAGTGATACATACACTTAAACTCACTAACATAGTTTATATATTATTTTACCCAAACTAAGTTAGGTAAACAATGTTATCCCTAACAGGTGGCGGGGGCAAAAGCAGCAGCGGTGGCGGCGGCAACAGCAGGTGGCGGGGCGGGACTTTTGGGTTGCGGCTGCCCGCCTTTTCTGTTGCTCGCCTCGCCCCGCCTCGCGCCTGCCTCTCCTCCTCCTCCTCGCTGGATCTTTCATGAAGGTGGGGGGTGGGTGTTGGGCCGCATTACGAGGCGACCTGGGCCGCGGGTTGGACAAGCCTGGCTTAGAATGTTAACAACCGGTTCTAGCAAATAGGTGCGAACTTGTAGAATCCCACTCATGTATGTATGTATATATATGTGTGTGTGTATGTATCTCTCTCTCTCTCTGTGTGTGTGTGTGTGTGTGTGTGTGTTTTCGTAGATTTTCATGGGTACAGGTATATAGGTCTAGGTGTGTTTGGGTCTTTTCCTGTGTAAGATTAAGAGTAACTTGGCAATGTTTCGGCGAGGTCCCACTCGCCATCCTCAGGCTGGTGCTTTCGGCTTCGTGCCAGTGCAAGCAGTGTGTGATCGGAGCTGCCATCTCTCTATAAATACTGGTGGTGGGGGCTGCACATCACAGACGAACAAAATACAGAAGCCTGATGATGGCAGATGAGATTCTGCTGAAACGTTGCTACAACTTTAAAAGCACAACTACAATGACGTGGGAAAATACCCGAACAAAGCTGAATGCCATTCATCATCTTCAGGCTTGTGTCTTCGGCTCTGTGCTTCTCAGAGTAATATGAGCTTGTAGCTGCTTCTTCCTTTTAACTGCTAGTGGGGTGTGACTTGATTGGGTGGGGGCTTGGCTGTGTTCTGATTGGGTGGGGGTGTGTTCTCATTGGTAGGGGGTTTGGCTGTCTTCCAATTGGTTGGGGGGTTGTCCGTGTTCTGATTGGCTGGAGGTGTGTTCTGTTCAGGTGGGGGCTTGGTTGTGCTCAGGTTAGTCTTAGTTGCTGGGGGATTTGAGCTGGTGAGCTGTGATCCTGCTGTTTGGCTTCGCGTTCGTGGTCGTGCCGCATCTTCATGGTGGGTGTCAGTTCGCTTCATGTATGGCTCGGAGGGGTTAGAAGTGGGTAGTGATGCAGCTGCAGTGCGGCTTCTGGTCCATGGTCGTGTCTCATCTGTGTGGGTGTGAGTCTGCTTTCTACGTGGAAGTGTGGTAGCATCTTGTGTGGCCCTCGTGGGTGTGGGTCTGGTGTCATTCTTCATGTTAGGTACTCGTCTGTTCGTGAGGGCGGGATTCCAAATGGCTGGTAGGCGGGAGGTGTCATCTCATTTATTCATGCTGTGTGGGCGTTTTTCTATCTCTATGGCTTCTCTGATTATTCTGTTGTTGAAGTGTTCGGTTTTGGCAATAGTTCTGGTATTTTTAAAGTCAATCTCATGTCCTGTGGCTTTGAGGTGTTGGACCAGGGAAGAGGTCAGTTCTTCTTTTTTGATTGAGTTCTTATGTTCTTCAATGTGTGCACTTATTCTTCTGTTAGTTTGTCCGATGTATGTGGTGGGGCAGGCGGTGCAAGGGATTTCGTATACTCCTTGGTTTTCTAACTTGATTTTGTCTTTAGGGTTTCTTAGGATGGTGGATATTTTTCTGTTCGTGCAGAATGCTGTTTTAATGTTGTGTTTTTGGAGGATCTTGCTGATTTTGTCTGTAGTGCCTTTTATATATGGGAGGAGGGCTTTGCCGTTCTCTTGTCCTCTGTCTTGGATTTTGGTTGGGGTTTCTTTTTGGATTAGGTGGGTAATCTTCTTTCTTTGGAATCCATTGGCTGTTAGTATGTTAGTGAGAGTGTGTAGTTCGGTTTTTAGGTGTTGTTCGTTGGCTAAGCATTTTGTTCTGGAGATGAGTGTCTCGGCTACGGAATTGATCTGTGCTGGGTGGTGGTGTGAGAGTGCGTGTAGATAGCGGTTTTTATGTGTTTTCTTCTGGTAGATGGTGTGTCCTAGGGAGCCATTGGATTTTTTTGTATACCAAGACATCTAGGAAGGGAAACCGCTTCTGTTTCCATGGTGAATTGTATTTTGGGGTGTAGGCTGTTGAGGTGTGTGAGGAAGTTGTTCAGTTTTTCTTTCCCATGTGGCCAGATTATGAAGGTGTCATCTATGTATCTGAGCCAGAGTTTGGGTTTGTGATCATATTTTTCTAGAGCTTGTGCTTCAAAGTGTTCCATGTAGAGGTTTGCGATGACAGGTGAGAGGGGTGATCCCATGGGTGCTCCTTCTATTTGTTTGTATTTTTGTCCATTGTAGGTGAAGTATGTATTGGATAGTCAGTGGTTGGTCAGATCTAGGATGTGCTTGGGGGGGTGTTGTATTTGTTTTGGATGGCTGTCAAGGCTTCTTTTATTGGCACTTGGGTGAAGAGGGATATGACATTGAAGCTCACTAGTAGGTCGCTGGGTTGTAAGTTTTGTTTCTTTATGATCTCAATGAACTGGAATGAGTTTCTTACGTGTGAGTTGATGGATTCTGCATAGGGCTGTAGTTGTTTGGCAAGAAATTTGGCTAGGTTTTGTAGAGGTGAGCCTATGGAGCTGACTATTGGTCTAAGTGGGGTTCCTTCTTTGTGTATCTTGGGGAGACCATAAAGCTTAGGGCATCTGGATGATTTCTCTCTGGGTATGATTCTTTGCTGGACTTCTTCTCTGATGGGGGAGGCTTTTATTTTGGATCTGGTGGTGGGTGTTTTTTTCACAGCCAAGCCCCCACCCAATCAAGTCACACCCCCATTAGCAGTTAAAAGGAAGAAACAGCTGCAAGCTTACATTACTCAGAGAAGCACAGAGCTGAAGACACAAGCCTGAAGATGATGAATGAGACTTCATCGAAACGTTGCCTAGATACTTCCAATCTTACGCGGGGAAAAATCCGAATAACTAAAGATCCACATACACACACACACACACATACACATATGAATTTACATCTGGTGTCTTCTTCCTTCATTGTTGTGGCACATCCTGCCTACCTATTATTTTAATCAAAAACCTTTCTAAAAAATCTCAGAGGTTTTCCTTTTGTTTTTCATTTCAGATAAGCCACTGCACTATTAGCTTTAAGCAGGAAGTAAAAAAAAACATGGAGAGGAGAAGGGACATTACAAAATCCCTCCCTTGATAGGACCTGATGTTAAAAACTGCAACAACGACACCATTAAAGCCAACATCTTTAACACATTCTTCGGCTCAGTATTTGTAAACAGCAATGGATCATGCCCAGTATTTCCTAGCCGTACCACAGATAACAACAATGATCTAATACATATCGATTTCACAGAAGACAATGTTGAAAAATCACTACGCAATCTAAAACCATCTCTATCTATTGGACCGGATGGAATATGTGCCTACTTCTTAAGAAAGCTATCCACTGCCATAGCCAAACCTCTAAGCATAATCTTTGAAAAATCTTTCAGGACCAGCTCCTTGCCTAACCTATGGTCACAAGCCACAGTCATCCCCATCTTCAAAAAGGGAGACCCAAGCCTAGTTGAAAATTACAGGCCAATCTCCTTATGCTGCGTCACCTGTAAAGTCATGGAATCAATTATTAACCAATCCATCATCCTCCACTTAGAGACAAACAACCTACTCTCCAATAAACAATTTGGTTTCAGAAAAAAACTATCCTGTAATCTGCAACTCTTACACTGCAAAAACATATGGACGACACAACTCGGCCAGGGCAAAGCAATAGACGCAATCTACATAGACTTCTGTAAAGCCTTTGATTCAGTGGTACACGACAAACTACTCCTAAAAATAAAATCTTATGGTATCTCTGGACAACTGAATAACTGGATAGAAGCATTCCTGTCAAACAGACAACAAATGGTCAAAATCGGGAACGCCCTATCAAATCCAGTACCTGTCAATAGTGGTGTCCCCCAGGGCAGTGTTCTAGGACCAACTCTCTTCATACTCTACATAAACGACCTCTGTGATCATATTAAGAGCAATTGTGTTCTCTTCGCTGATGATGTAAAGCTGTTCAATACCACAGACAATACTGCTACCCTACAAAAAGATCTTGACTATGTATCTGAATGGTCAAACAAATGGCAACTTCAAATCTCAACAAATAAATGCTCTGTCTTACATATTGGCAAAAAAAATCAGAAAATAAAATACAAGCTGAATAGTCAAGATCTTGTTGATGACCCAAGCTCTGTAAAGGACCTTGGAATACTCACCTCTAATGATCTAAGTGCTAGAGCCCACTGCAACTACATAGCCAAAAAAGGCATTAAGAGTTGTTAACCTAATCCTACGTAGCTTTTTCTCTGGTAATATCACACTACTAACCAGAGCATACAAAACATTTGCTAGACCAATACTCGAATACAGTTCATCAGTCTGGAACCCACATTACGTATCTGATATTAGCACAATTGAGAAAGTCCAGAAATATTTCACAAGAAGAGTTCTCCACTCTTCTACTCGTTGTAGAATACCTTATGCCACCAGACTTGAAATTCTAGAACTAGAAAACCTTGAATTACGCCGTCTTCGGTCTGACTTAAGCATGGTATATAAAATCATACATTGCAATGTCCTACCTGTCAATGAATACTTCAGCTTCAACCATAACAACACAAGAGCACACAATAGATACAAACTCAAAGTAAACCGCACCAAACTTGATTGCAGGAAATACGACTTCAGCAATAGAGTGGTCAATGTCTGGAATACTCTACCTGACTCTGTGGTTTCTTCCCCAAACCCCCAAAACTTTAACCTTAGACTGTCTACTATTGACCTCACCCCTTTCCTAAGAGGTCTGTAGGGGGTGCATAAGCGCACCAACGTGCCTACCGTCCCTGTCCTATTGTTTCACTTATTCTTTTATTTTTCTTATATGTACCCATTTCATGTATTCACAACTATGTATACACTTATACTTATTATCTTGTAAACAATTGGCAAATCAAATAAATAAATAAATAAATAAATAAATAAATACATAAATAAATAAATAAATAAATAAATAAAATTTTCTATTTCTCAGGTAACTGGGAAAGAGGAAAAGAACTGCTTTGGTAATGTAATTGTATAATACAGGCACTGCATAAGTGCTGTGTGCGCATTTGCTACACAGTCCCTTGTGCCAGTTTAATTTATTGATGAATTAATAGATATAAGTAAGTGATGCTTTCTTATGCTCAAAGGTCATAAATAATGTGGGGCTTCTGTTGTGATTGTAATTGCTGAATTTCTTAGATAAACTGTCCATTTGCATGTGTTAGTTTTGGTTTCCAATGTGGACTATTTTTCTAGGTCTATAAAATTAGTAATTTTGAAACAGATCTGAGTGGAGGTTTTGCTAATATTCTGGGGAACAGAACATCAGTAAATACATAGTGTGGATAAGTGCCCCATTATTTAGGTGTCATATAGATGTGTTGATGAAAACAGTCTTTCCTGTTAAAAGTCATAATTTAGAGAAAGTTCTTTAAATATAACAGCATGTGGTTTCATTCTCATTTACACTTAGACCTTTCAGGTCCAAGTCAAAATGCTGTTGCATATGAAAATGCAAAAAATAGCTTCTACATCATCACATTGACTTTGCAATTGTAATCATTCCATCCATTTGTATTATTTCCACCCATTTCTATCCAGGTTTGTATGCCTTGAATGTAAGTAGAAGGCCTTAGTTAGTTTACAACAAGAATGGGAGAAGGAGCCATATTTTTAGTCATGTATATGATTAATAAAATTGTATATGAACCTTTTCTTAGCCCTGAAAAGATCCCTACATTACATATTTTCAGTTTTGTTAGTTTAAAGATATTCTCAGTATAATTAATGGAATTTCCATCTAAGATAAGACACCTAGAATTAACATTCTCAGCTATAAACTACAAACCACATCAACTTTGCCTTACTCGTGTCTGTCAGATGTATTTATTTAAGAACAAAAGTTATTGATCACCCATTTGGGCTGATTCTGGATAGTGCAGATGACCAAATGAAAACAGAATATCAAAAAAGCAAAAACATAACGCCATCTTATTTCTCCCTATTCAGACTCTAAGAGTGTCATCAGCATATTGATGACATCTCACCCCTTAACTAATTGATGGCTTTTCCTAGAAGCTGCAACTAGGTGTTGAATAACAAGAGGGAAAAGTCTGAGCCTTGGGATATCCCATTTGGAGCAGCCAAGGGTTTGACCACTATTCCCCCATGATTGACATAATGTGGTGCCCTTTATTCCCAAACCAAGAAGTTTCATGACCAGTATTAACAAAAGCTGCCAAGATATTAATAGACTTCCCCATCCAAATTGAGACAAACGTTCAATGTCCTATGACTGGAGCTGAACCCTGTTTGAAAGAAATCTATATAAGAGGGATACATTCAAGATCAAGTGAGGTACTAATACCACTCTATAAAGCCTTAGTAAGACCACACCTAGAGTACTGCCTCCAGTTTTGGTCACCACACTATAAAAAAGATGTTGAGACTCTAGAAAAAGTACAGAGAAAACCAACCAGGATGATAAGGGGACTAGAGATTAAAACATGAAGAATGGTTACAGGAACTGGGAATGGCTAGTCTGGTGAAGAGAAGGACCAGGGGAGACATGATAGCTGTGTTCCACTATTTGAGGGGCTGCCACAGAGAGCAAAGGGTCAAGCTATTTTCTAAAGCGCCTATAGGCCAGACAAGGAACAATGGATGGAAACTGAACAAGGAGAGATTTAACCTGGAAATAAGGAGAAACTTTCTGACAGTGAGAACAATCAACCGATGGAACAGTTTGCCCTCGGAAGTTGTGGGAGCACCATCACTTGAGACTTTCAAGAAGAGACTGGACTGCCATTTGTCAGAAATGGTGTAGGGTCTCCCGCTTGGGCAGCGGGTTGGACTAGATGACCTACAAGGTCCCTTCCAACTTTGATTATCTGTAGTTTATTCCCTTCAAACTTGTTTGTAATTGAATCTCCTTCCTTTTTCCCAACAGATTTCTCCAAAAAGCAAATGTTATCAAAAATATTAGAACTGAAATAGTTGCTTCAAGAAAGAGCATATTATAATTTCCTTCAAGGAATGAAACATCAAAGGCATTTATTACTTGCTAAATAAATTCTTTCTCAATTCTTCCTCATCTGAATGGGCCATAAATGCCCCATTCAACTGTGGAAGAAACCAGAAAACCAGAGTCTATCCATCATGTGGAAAACTCGAACTACCTGTTAAGTTCCACAAGTATCCCAAGATGAAATGCAAGACACAATCTTGTTCGCCTTACTTGGATAAGCCATTCTTGGTGACCAAACTGAGACATAAACAAGCAAGGGGGAAGCCCCACAGATTGAGAAAGGTTTCCCTCCAACATATTTTTGAAATAAAAATCAGCCAAAGGAGACTTTGAATTTAAGCCAAAAAGTATCCACATGGCTATCAACTTTTCTGAGCCAGTTTAATTTTCTGCCCGGAATCACTAACCAAGCCTTGTTTCTCTTCATGGGAATACATATTAAAGGGATTATCCTGAATGGAAAAATTGTTACAGAGGAAAAGTTTTTCTTTGCCATTCTTACATTTGGATTCACAGCCTTTCTAGACTGCTATTATTTTTCTTTGTGTTTCAGATTACCCTACTTTGGATACATTGTGTGAAAAGGGAAATTTTCTCTGAAAAAGGGGTCTCATCCTGGGAAAGGTGGGAGGAAAGAGGATGATCAACAGCAAGGTCGATGTACTCAGTTGCAGTGGTGACGAGTACACCATTGGCAAGCATGAAAAACCAAGTTAGGATTGGCTGCCTTCCCAGGTATACCTGGTAGGAAACTGACCAGATGAGCTACTGCTATTGTATTGTAAGGCTACATTAATAATCTTGCAGATCTAAATTAACACTCTTGCAAATCTAAAAGTACGAATCTTCCACTGTTTCCTTTGTAGCCTGAGAAATTAGGGAGGATCTCTTCTCAGCCTCTTTCTCTGGTTGTGAGCTGTACTCTTTTATATGATTGTTCCCCAGATAGCTTCTCTTTGCCCTATTTCTGAAGGTCTTTCTCACATACTATTATGGGGCTAGATCGTCATAGAGAAAATCTTTCTAAGTGGTCGCTTGAAGTTGAAAACAACTCGATGGCACATTTTGTGTGTATGTGTGTGTTTAAAATCTCACACATACATGTATCCATAAAGATATGTTTGGTTTCTTTCCATAAAAATTATCTTTCTATACAGCTGCCCCGTTATCCCAAATCAGAGGTGGTATTCAGCAGGTTCTGACCAGTTCCGGAGATCCGGTAGCAGAAATTTTGAGTAGTTCAGAGAACCGGCAAATGCCACCTCTGACTGGAGATTTTGCATTATCCAAGCCAAGCCCACAGAACCGGTAGTAAAAAAATTTGAATCCCACCACTGTCCCAAATAGTATTGGTATGATGCGCTTTTATAACTACAATATATTAAAATGATCTCCTGTACAAAGCAATTGGACTTTGACATATTGGCAGAAGCACTATTTCAATTATGGCTATGCCAATTGCACAGGAGCCAAAATGACATCCAGCGTAATTAAAAAACTTTCTACTGTCCCTATCAAGGTCCAAGTAGTATAACGTACATACTCCCTACCATACTTTTGGGCCCGTACTTTAAAACAATCTCCCCTTAATAGTCTCCAGATATCTTGAAGTGGAGATTACCACATCAAGGAATGTTGGGAATTGTAATCCAATTTATCTGAAGAGTATTAGATCAGGAAAGCTTCCTTTACAACTGCTTTATTACCTTGATGCTTCCTGCCTACTTCTATTTCTTCTGGTCTCCCTGGGCCTGAAGCTTGGCTGTGTGACATAAGATACTTCCTCATCTATCTGTTCCCAAAGTTACCTACAACTTGGCTTCATCTTTAATGCTAGCAGATCTTGACTGCTGATTCTAGACTTCCATTGCTACTTTCACTTGAATAAGAATGTGACTCAAGAAGCTGCTGATCCCAAATCCCTTTTCCACTTCCTGGAGAATACAAATGCTTGGCTATCTGTGCCCTTAATTAGAAGCACAGAATAACTGGCTCCTCTGCAGTTGCTTGCTCAGAAAGGGAATAATTGTGAAAGGCTATGGCATTGTGCAGGTGCCGACAAAACGCCAGTTCAGTTCCACAAAAAACAATCTGCCTTTTGTTTGCTAATTTCCAACCCTTCAGGCTTCTTCCGGAACCCTTTACTGGGTAGGGGCATGGACCCTGACATGAAGGGTTCAGTTTGCTGGCAAGCTGCATGAGACTTTGTGAGAAGATACTGTTTGTGAGGCCAGGAAAAGGGTCTTGTTATTTTCCCAAGATCTCAGCCTTGTTGTTAATTTTGTTGGGGTCCAATTCAAGAGACCTCCCAGTATGGTACATAGAATCATTTATGTCATGGTGCATAATACTCTGCTGAAGAGATCACGCTTGCATTTTGCATCTGTTTGGCATTTATGAGAAAGGCAGGAGAAAGTCCAGACAGTATTGCCAACGCCTCTGTTCTGCAAGTCTTCAGTTTAAAAATTCCTTAGGGTAGACTTTCCTTGATGTGCTGATAAGCATTTCCCCTCCATACACACACATTATGTCTGTCTAGTAAAAATAACAATAATCACCTCATTTAACAGGTATAATTGCTAAACTATGTTATACATACATACAGTATACGTAATTCATAATTACTGTATGTTTGTAATTTTAATTGTTCATTGTTTAAAGTGCTATAATTCCTAAATGGGAAAAGTCTGGACATAAGTTTGTGTATCATAAAAATATGCCAAGCATATAATTCAGCATTAGACTGAAAAAGACCAAAAAGGATGGCTTCATTTGAATGCTTTGTAATAGAAAGCATTCTGGAAGATGTTTTTGCTTGTCTTTTTTTGCCCAGCAGGGGTGAGGAAATGTACTTTCTTATTTCCATTTATTTTTATATATTCAAAATTTCTTTGTGTAATTTTAAAACTCTTAACTGCCCGAGTTTATTTTTTTCTGTTCCTTCTTTAGCCCTTTTCCCTTTGCAGTTACATTTTTCAGATTGTAACCCTGCTAATGGGACCGCCTTGTATTTATTGACCTCATATAAGCTGTTCAGAGAACTTTTTCATCTGAAGATAGATGTTCATTTCAAGATAGAAATGCTTGAAACAAGCGTTTAACCATTTTTAAAACATGTTGTTTCCTATGCTCTTTTCATCCTGAGCACAATCTATAATATCACAGAGATTCAACCCTGTTTTCACTATATAGTATTCTCCACAGATTATTCAATTAATTAGAATTATTTCCAACTTTGTCCTAAAGAGCAGAATTACAGGTTTCTGACAACCTATTACGATTCATGAAAACTGTAGATTACATGTTTCTGTCCCAAAGGCTTTCTTTGATTGCCTTTAGTTAGGAATCTCTCTTTTTACTTGGGAATGATTATTTTAGTTTGGCACTGTTGAACCAGTATATACCACAAGCCTGAGCGTTATCATTTTAAAATTCAAGAAGAAAAACAATATAGGAAGCATTTAATTTATCGGAAATATAACTAATCATTTCCTCTTATTGGAGCTGTATGATGTCATCCACAGAAAGGCTAAGAGTCCAAAGACAAAATATTTATTTGAGACCCTTCCCACTTTCTCTGTCCATGTCCGTTTTCCCTGCATTCATTGCCAGTTTTTGCTTTGTAAACACAAGTGCATGAGAAACCTAACACACTCTGACTTAATAATAGAATTAGGAGGGTAAAGATGAAAATGGTAACCTTATCATTTATCTGAAACTGAACTTTAAACTATTTCTTTTTATTACATAAAGAACTGTGATGTAATCTTAATGCTTTATTCTAGCAATTTGGTATTTTAATGAAGACTTTATATTTTAGCTTGCTAGCAATGCTTTTAGGATTGTGTATGTAGCGCCTAGCCTTGTTGGAGGCCAGGTTAAACACCACATATAGAAGATTGGGAGAGGTGGGCTATGCCCAAGATTGGAACTTGCTCTGGAATTGCCCCGCTGGCACCCATGTCATCATAACCAGTGGGAATGAGTGAGTATTTGCCAGAGGAGATTATTCTCTACTTTCCAAGACATCTAATAAAATTTACAGCATCCCTTGGTCTTCTTTGAAGTGAATCTTCTTTTTCGTGTGTGTGTGTGTGTGTGTGTGTGTGTGTAAATAAATCTTGGTGTGTTTACACACATGGTATGTCTCGTGCTAAGTTTAAAATCTGAATGGAGGACTTTTTGCCTGTGAAATCTTGTGCTGCAAATTTTGCACAACATTGATCAGAGCTTCCTCTAAAAATTAGTGTTAAACTAGAATCATTCTCACACCATCCCCAACTCTTTATTTTGCTCAACTTGTTTCATAGATATTTAAAAAGTGTTTCCTATGCACATAAGTTTGTGGAGTCTGACACACCCATTCCCTTCTCCATACTATATTTTCAACATTTCTTCTGGACCAGCGGAAATGGTTGAGACTCAGGTTATTGAGTTTAGTTGCAGAAGTGTTGTCAAAGATTTATAGTAACAGATTAGTCAAATATTTATGTAGAAGTGGCTGAAATATTTATATTGGTTCCTTTTCTTCAAAGGTATAGCTATAAGATGTTTGGCAAATAGCCACATTGATATAAAAGGCTGATATATGGATGGCTATTCTCAGTAATTGTGAGAATAACAGCATCATGAATATCTCAATTATGGTCGTAAGCTGAGGACTACCTGTATTTATATTATAAAATAAGGAAAACCAATCATTTCCTTATTTATTCCAGGAAACCTTCTTGCTATAACGTAGCACCACTTCTGTATTTTTCTGTATAAATGATAATATCCTGTTCAAATACTGTACAGCGGGTGTGTGTGTGTCAAACTTGCGTTGTCACATGATGTGTCACATGACGGACTTTGCTAAACCGGGCGTGGGTGTGGCCAGCACATGACACATCTAGCCCATGGGCCGTGAGTTTGACAGCCTTGCTGTACAGTTACTCCTCAATTTACAACAATTCGTTTAGTGACCATTTAAAGTTACAATGGCAGTGAAAAAACGACTTAAGACCATTTTTCACATGTTTACAACATCCCCATGGTCATGTGATTAAAATTCAGACACTTGGCAACTGGCTCATACTTATGACAATTGCAGTGTCCTGTGGTCATGTGAACACCTTTTGTGACGTTCTGATAAGTCAATGAGGAAGCCATGTTCACTTAACTATGTTATTAACTCCAGTGATTCACTTAACAACTGTGACAAGAAAGGTTGTAAAATGAGCAAAACTCACTCAACAACTTTCTTACTTAGCAACATAAATTTTGGGCTGAATTATGGTGGTAACTCAAGGATTACCTGTATTTCAAATCTTTGCAAAATATTCCAGTAGATCATCTAAGACTATAATTGGAAATGAACACAGCTAGATATAGCTATATTGCTTCTTTTCATCCTAGACTTGATTTTTATTCTTACCTGGAAAGTTACTAATTAAGTTATTTTGTAAATGTTAAGTTGGCTGTCTAAAGATACATAGATGTATATAGGAAACTTTTCCCTGTGGTTTATATACCTGATTTTGCTATTTCATATATTTTAGAAATCAGGTTGCAAGCTGTCATTGAGTTGTATAGAATAGCATTTTTTTAAAATAAAAAGTTAGGAAGATGCATTCGTAGTCATTACAGTGATTTTAATAGGCAGAATAAAGTTTACGATTTTGGCCAAAGTACTGAATTGTTAGTCATCAAATTTATGATTATTGTATTTTATTCTAAGAAAGAAATAGTATGTGCTTTGATCTGAAATAGTAACAATGCCCTCCCACTTCATCCAGTTTTCTATTCTGCTTTAGTTAATGTAATGCTTTGGACAGCCCTTCAAGTAACAATCTTCTTTACATGCCTGAAAACAACCCTGAATGTTGGGATTCTGAATCCAGGCCAGCATTTATTTGTTTGTTTGTTTTTCATATTTCTCAACCTCAATCTCTCTTAGCCTATACAAGTATGACTCGCCCCACCAAAGCCAAATGTATCCTATCCAGCATGCTAGTTCTTTGAAATCCCTGCTTTTATAATCCCAGGAAGGCAAAATATTTAATGTTGAAATTGTTTGCAAACAAATAACAACCATACAGTTATTTATTAACTTACAATCATTCTTTTAGTGACCATTCAAAGTGGCACTGAAAAAAGTGACTTTCAACCAATCCTCACACAACCATCGCAGCATTCCCAAAATTCAGAGGCTTGGCAATTGGCATGTATTTACAATGCTTGCAGAATGTAGAGGTCACTTGTAACTGGTCATAAGTGTGTGTGTGTGTGTGTGTGTGTGTGTGTGTGTGTGTGTGTGTGTGCATGGCTTTCAAAACTCCAAAAACAGGTCAAGTAGCTCTGGGGAGATCAGTCATAAATTAGAACACTTGCTAAGCTACTGGCCATTAAGCAAGGACCACTTATATTTGGTTTGCCAGTCACATGGCCACCTAGCCATGCCCATCCCAGTCACATGACCACCTAGCCATGCCTAGCCAGTCACATGACCAAGCCACACCCACAAATTAGGCCACACCCACAACTGGTTGTTAAGAAATTTGAATCCCACCCCTGGGTCATGTGATTGCCATTTGTGACTTTCCCAGCCGATTTCCAACAGTCAATGGGGGAAGTGGGATTCACTTAACGACCATGTGATTCACTTAACAACCATGGCAAAAAGTTTGTAAAACATTTTCGGCAACTCACTTGTCAGGTGCCAAAGACCAGGTTCACCCTTGGAGATCCAATGAAATGGATTTATTGCTAAAAAGCCCATGCACAGAAATCTTCTCAATTATAGTTAGCATATGCTTGGAGTTAGATAAAGGTCCATGGAATTCAAAGAGGTTGGATTTAGTCCACTTGTGGTACTCTAGAATGACCCTCTTTTAATTCTGTCACTCCTCCTACTCTCACTGAACAACTGCCCTGCTTAGCAACGGAAATTTTGATCCATTAAGATCGTATTAGGGGGGTCACAGAATAATGTCAATAAGGTGGTTTGGATCAGTCCCTGCTTAGGTGTTGCAAACACTGGTCCAGCCAACTTCAGTGAGCAATGTCAGTTTGGCAAGACACCTCCTAAATTTCCTCTTTTTTCGGAAGATACAAGAGTGGAATATGAATGTCTGTATCTTAGTATTTTATAACATGGCATTTTAAAATATCATTCTTCTATTGTTGAAGGGGAGAAGAAGAAAGGGTGAAAAAGGACAAGATAACCTTGCTATCTGTTTTCTGTCAGATTTCAGAATGCTGGCTATACTTAGCATTTTTCTTAAAGGGCAATAGCAACGTTTGAAGAAACAGAAAAACAGCTCAAAAAGAGGAATAAGAAGTCACAATTCAGGCAGATAAAGCTTAATGTGGCTATTAATGTACTTGCAATACTTTATAAAATATAATTATAATTATACTTAAAATATAATTGGAGTAAAACAATTAATCTATGACTGCTGGTGCAGAATCAAAGCATAATTTGGGAAATTTTTGCCATTCTGTCTGGGACTAAGTAAGCAACATGAGAGATGAGTCCAATCTACAGAGTTGGGTAGTGTTTTAATAGTTTCATGTATATATGAAAGATGAAACAGAAAAGTAAAGCAAATATTCAGTAGGATGAAACATAGAATGCTGAAGTGGGAGCAACAGATATTCTGTTCATTCATCAGAATAAGTAGATTTCCCAAATGTGACAGGGTTAATGTGCAACATTTTGAAATAAATGAAGTAATATCCATTTAAAATGTGGCACCCTTGAATGATTAGGATTATAATAGTTATTGCATTATATAGTTATTGCAATAACTATAACTGCTACAATAATTGACAGTATAAATTTAAGATAGTACAGAAGTGGGCAAACTAAACAGGGTTGTTTATTTTTTTATTTTTTGCTGCAGGTTTGTTGCTGCTGTGCAGTGGTTTTTTACTCTTTGGGATCCAATAGACCTTAGTGGGATTGTCTTCCAGTAGCTGAAGAGTTCTTGAGTAATTCATGAAAATATTAACCTCCCTGTCTTCTGTTGAGATCTTTTTCTGTTGCCTTTGATTTTTCAAAATACTAGACTCTTCTCTGATGACTCTTGCCTTCTCATTATGCATCCAAAGCTCTTAAGCTTTAGTTTCATTGGAAAACTCTGTTTTTACTTCAACTCCTGTACTATTGATTGATATGTTCTTCTATATATTCTCAATCATTTTTCCCAGCATCGTAGTTCTCTTACAAGCCAAAAATAAATCACAGTGCTGACAGTGTATGCCTTTCTTTTTTTTTTGTAAATTTTATTGGTTTTTAAAAACAAACATAAACAAACAAAACATAAAAACATCAAACTTTCTTCCATAGGTATACAAACAGTGTGCTGGTTGGTTTATAAATCATTTTGTGCATCCATTTCGTAGTCTTCAATTACAGTTACATTACATAAAAGCTCATATTATCAATCAAAAATTAAATACCCTAATATCATTATTAATCAATCATTTGACTATAGATTTATTCATTCATATTTTATGAGATAACCATAATTTACTTAGTTTATTTTATAACAATTCATATTATCCTCCCAAATCTATCCTAAAAAACACTTTGTAGATATAATAAAAAAGAAGTACATCTTTATATATTTATTATTTTCTAAAAATCTACATATTTCATTACTGTATTTTATTATCTAACCATTGATAGAAAAGGGCACAAATTTTATAAAATTGTTTATCCTCTTGTTCTCTAATTTCAAATGTCAATCTACTCATTTCAGCACATTCCAATATTTTCTTAACGATTTCCTCCTGCGATGGTATTTTCTCATTTTTTCCGACAGTGTATGCCTTTCTTGTCAGTGTGGTGACTGCATATTTGTCTAGACTTGTCCTAGACCTAGTCTTTCTGCAAGTAGGAAATCTTTGTTCACTTCATGGCTTCAGTCCCTATCCCTCTGGATGTCTGAATGTTGGAAAATAAAGGTTGTTACTACTCTACCTTCTTCCATGCCTGTTTGCATGGGGTTGGCATTCTTTGTTGATATAATAATCAAATAAAGACCTGCCTTTGATTAATTCCAGATTCCCAGATTATTCTCAATCTATGCTTTCCTAACAATAACTTGCATTCTCACAGACTTTTCCCCATTATTGTATGGATTAAAAGCAGAAATAAGAAGCTAAATAAGTTAAATTGACTTCATCGATTGTAGTTTAGAATTCTTCATGTGCGATTGTTGCTTATTTGATTTTCTCCTTTCCCCAAATAATGAAATTTCCCCTTTCCACAAGTAATCTTTATATCTCTGATTTTTTGACTTTGTTGTTTAAAGAAGGAAGTTTTAACTGAAGCCTTAATCACAGGCAAAAGTGCGTGACATCGTAAAAAAACCCTCCAAATCCTAAGAATGACAAGGTTTTTTTTTAAAAAAAAGATAACAACAGTCACACTTCTATTTTCTTCCTATCAATCTCCAGTCCTGTACTAGAGGCGAGGGAGTTTGAGGATTCTGCACAGTATGTTTGCTGTTTCTAACACTGTATAAGTAGCCCTCGATTTATGACTATAATTGAGTTCAAAAATTCTGTTGCTAAGTGAGAAATTGGTTAAGAAGAAATTTGCTCCATTTTTTTTTACTTTTCTTGCCATATTTGTTAACTGACTCACTGCAGTTGTTAAATTAGTAACCTGGTTGCTAAGTGAATCTGGCTTCCCCATTGACTTGGTTGTCAGAAGGTCACAAAAGAGGATCAGATGCCCCCAGGACACTACAATCGTCATAAATATGAACCAATTGCCAAGCATCCAAATGTAAATCACATGACCACGGTGCTACTGCAACGGTCATAAGTGTGAAAAATTGTCATGTCACTGTTTTCAGTGCCATTGTAACTTTGAGCAGTCACTGAATGAACTATTGTAAGTTGAGGACTACCTGTACTTTTCTAGACAGGGAGCTTTGACGTTGCTCCAGGTATGTGTTGGAGCCACTATGCCAGCTTAGGAGTCATAGTCTTAACTGAGACAATTTGGCTTCTACTTTCCACATCTTCCTTCAGGCCCTGGTACTTCTCCTCTCATATTCATACATGCATACATATCTATCTTAATAGATAATAAACAAAATAAAATTTAAGATAAAGTTAAAATACATTTATAAAACAAGCTAACTAGCATCTGCGAGTGAGATCCAGGGTACAGTCTAAATATAAATGATGGAGTAGACATTAAAATTATATAAAGTATAACAATATCCAAAATTATAAAAAGGTGATTAATAAGACACTTAATATGGATGACCATTTCACTACACTGTTTTCCTGTGGCTTCAGCTCCTCATTTTAATTTTAAAAGATTGGTATTAGCTAATTGAAACAAAGCACACAGTTGTGAATGTCTGTTAAAGACTGTTGCCTGAAAAATAAAAGCAGAACCAAGGGTCTAATTAAAATGGGAGGCAGAGCTGTTAGTAAATGCTAGATGCATATATATTTTATAAAATATATAAAATATATAAAAATATATTTTTATGGTACCTTAATATACTTATTTGAAAAAAATAATTGCTAATTCCCTAAAATGGTTTGGACTGTATTTCATCCAGGTTGATATGATATCACAAGAAATCTGTTAGTCTTTAAGATGCTGGAACTCAATGACTTGCTCTCTCCCTCTTTTTCTCTCCCTCCCCTCTCTCACACACATAGCTGGCTACTTCTCTGAAAAATGTTTGCAATCCCTCACCAAAATATGATGGATTTTTAAAGGAGATAGTACATTCCTTTTTCTTTTTACAATTGTTCACTGACTTCTAAAAACATTTTAGGAGAATGCATTAAACATAAATGGTTTTATCCATTCTTTTATGTCTGGATATGTGTGCACATTTTCAACCATTAAATCAGATTGGCAATCACCATATGGGACTATAGAATTAATGCCAAGCTAATCCATGATAAAATAGAGAAAACAAAGCTCTCAGTTGCTCAGATACCGATTCATACATTTGTGCTTTTAGCTGGAGCATGTGGAGTTGTCCAGCTGTCTTCATAAAGAGAGATGGACAACTTTAAGGTATGGTTGATCAAAATACTTGTCTTGTCTAGAAAGATTATTGTCTCTCGATATCAGAAGAAAAGCAACATATTGTGAGATATATAGCTTAGGCGCTATAATACAAATTAGACCTTAACTTTTCTAGGAACTAGAAAAGTTAAGGTATTCTAGACATGTGCCAGGCAACTTTATTTGGCTTTGATCTGCTAATGAAAAATATATATTTTTTCTTTAAAAATGTGCATAATTGTCACAGATTAGCATGGTGCTTTGCAGATGAGATAAGATTGCAGTTCCCAGAATTTACAACCAGATGCATTCCCAAACCATCTAAGCCTAAGGCACAAGATTGAAGATGGCTGCCTGAATTAAAATAAGGATAAACTTTGTACCATGAACATTAACTTATTTTCTCTAGACCTGTCCTATGATTGCCACACTTTGGACTGATGAATCAGTAGGATAGTTATTTAGATTCAGGCACTACCAGTATATTAAGCATTTTAGACATGGGATTAATTTAAAAAATATAACATTGGAAGAGAAGTCTGTGTCTGATTTGTAACAATAAAATAGAATAGAATTCTTTATTGGCCAAGTGTGATTGGACACACAAGGAATTTGTCTTAGTGCAAATGCTCTCAGTATACATAAAACAAAATATACATTCATCAAGAGTCAAGAATCATAAGGTACAACACTTAATAATAGTCATAGGGTACAATAAGCAATCAAATCATACTAGGAAACAGTCAGTATAGATCGTAAGGACGCAAGCAACAAAGTTACAGTCATACAGTCACAAGTGGGAAGGGATGGGTAATAAGGAGTGATAAGGTTAATAGTAATAGTAGTGCAGACTTTGTAAATAGTTGGACAGTGTTGAGGGAATTATTTGTTTAGCAGAGTGATGGTGTTTGTGAAAAAAAACTGTTTTTGTGTCTAGTTGTTCTGGTGTGCAGTGCTATAGCATCGTTTTGAGAGAAGGAGTTGAAACAGTTTATGTCTGGGATGTGAAGGGTCTGTAAATATTTTCACACCTAAACATAAACAATAGATTTTTGTTACATGTTGTCTATGAACATTTGAATTATATATATATTTTTGATGAAGAAGCAAGAAAGTAAGCTTCTATGCAATATAGAATAATGCATTTTTGGAGTTGTACTATTTAATAACAATGTTTTGATCTCCCCACTTTTCTATCATGATTATTAACTTCAAGGATAATTAGATTATTAATACTATGTCACACCCATAGAGTTTTTCTTCTTTTATTTAATTTGTCTTAATAACATAAAATATGTTTCATAGAATACTAGCAGGTGAAGCAAATTAAATGAAAGCAAATTCAATAACATTGTATAATTTAACATTATTTAAGGAATGGTTGAACATTAAAACGATTTTACTTTACTTTTCTGGATAAAAGCACATTATAGCTAAAGGTACTCAATGTGTTTTCAAATGACTGATGTTCAGGATGGAAAAGCTGTTATTATACTGTAGCAAGACTGAGCAACCTTATTATATAAAGAACTCCTGGGAAGATTGTCCTAAGGGAGATGGGGGCAAACAATCTAGCATCTGACCATTTCTCTCTACAGTAATCTGTTTTCAATCCTTTGCCACTTCAGAAATAGTTGGCCATAGAAAAAGGTATAAAGCTAAATCCAAGAAGATTCAGACTGATAAGTGTTGAAGTGCTATAAATGGGCCAGAGCTTTAAAGCTATGGAACAGCTGATCTTAGGATAGTGCTAGCAGTCTATTTCCAGGGAGACAGAACAAATCGGAGTGGCAGTCAAAACAGTTATGTAAAGACTGTATCCACGTATTATGCTGACAGAGCCGCAGCTCAATAATTATAACGGATTTCTATAAAACATTGCATATATATGCTATATATCCACATACATACAAATTCATCTATAGTGCCATCAATGTACTATTGCCACTTTGCAGTCCACACACAACATAATATAACAACTTTGGCTGATGATTACTTCCCAACATCCTACAAACACAATTCATCCATTAACATTATTCTTAGTCCACAAGTCTCAATATACATGATGTTGCTCTGTTTACCTAATAGCACCTAATGAATTATCTGCACTTTGATCGTGCTAGGAGGGAAGCACAGAAACTGAAATAGTGAAATTAGAGCCATTTCAAGTAATTTGAACTGCTGAGAGTGGAACCATTCAAAAACAAAAGATTACTTTATGCTACGGAAACCAAAGCGAGATCCTTGTGTGAAGTGGCGCTGCCTCCATAAAATATATTTTCCCTGAAGCATGAATAAAATAGAGTAACTCAGCATAGTAGTAAGAAACAGAATCTTAAAAGTGTAATGATGTTCGACAGTTACCTGATGCTGTCTTGCCTTGATAGAAGAAGACAGGCCTAACACTCATAAAAAAGCATAGCAGATTGACCTAAAGTATACAAAGCATTAACGACACACGAATGTCTTCTGGACCACAAAGCAAAGCATGAGTACAATTCCAAGATGACATAAAATGGAGACTTCCCTTAAAGGATAAGAGGATTGCTCATAACATACCTCTCTAGAGGGGCTGCAGTGACCATCAGATGTTGGCAGAAAAGCAGTATCCCATGGCTGGTTAAGTTGGCAGCAATGCACCTTGCCTGGCTCACTTGTAATCTAGGATGCCAGTTGCCTGGTAAGATTCTTCCTTTTCTTTCTCAGCCTGTGCACGTTGAAAGGAAGGTCACAGCAGATGGGGGTGGGGGTGGGAGGGATAAAGATCAACCCAGAGATTAGGGAGGCATTTTTAGCCAACCAATCCCTGGCCATGCTCTGAGTAATGACTTGCTGACAGCACAAGGTGAACACATTACTGCAGAGAAAGCAGAAAATAAACTAAAGCATTGGGGGGTGTTCTCCTTTTCTTGGGATTTCCTTCACGTTTCATTCCTTTTCCATTGCTATCCTGACCTTTTCTCTAACCTTGGACATGGCCTCCTCACGCCATCTAGCTCTCCTTTTCTCAACTATTTTTTACTTTCCTATATCAGTCAGACCCACCATCATCCTTTCCTAATCCTCAGTCTTTAAGACAAACTAGAAATCATGACTTTCATTTCAGTTTTTGCCTATGGCAGGCTGCTTAATATTAATATTATGAGTTCCAGATCATACTGGGACCCCAGGCAAAGAACGGAAGGTTCTCCATCTGCACACCTTGTCCCAATTTCCCGTATCTTCTATGCCCTAGCCTTATTATCATTTAAATCAACCAGGCAGAGGCTAAATCTGTCACTAATTCAGATTGTTTGCTTGTGTTCATCTTGCTCAGTATTCACTGATTTATTGCTCTTTCTGGTTAATTCTTGTTGATGTGTCATCCTGAGATCTAATAGTAATAGGAAGGTTATCATTGTTTTATATACATAATGTTATCATATATTATTACTCTAAGTATTGTTCCACATTCCTACAAGTATCATGTTTGTCCTGGTGTTATAAAGGAGTGGGCCTTGGCAAGCAGTGAAGGGCAGCTAGACACAATGGTACCACCGAGGAAGGATTTTATCACTGGCTTTAAATTTTAGATGTTCACTGGTCAACTTTTTCATCTTGTTTTCAAAATAGCTGTAAAAATAGAACGGTTGCATTTCATTGCTAGGAAGTGTAGCTAAAATATAAATTCTACTGTGTTGTTCTTAACTCTGTTTTATCTTTGTTTTTATTTATGCTTTTATACCACTTTTGATGTCTTTACTCTAAACCACCCAGAATCACTTAGGTGAGATAGGCAGTGTAGAAATGCGATAAATAATGCAATGCAACATTTATGTTGTAGTTCTTGAGGTAGATAGGAAGAAGCCCAATTAACAAATAAGCAGAAATACTATTAACTCTGAAATCAAAATCTAAATATCCAGAAAGTTTATTTTCTTTAAAAAAAATAATCAAGAATGTTCTTAATTAGGACTCTATAGAGCAGGGGTGTCAAACGCAATTTCATTGAGGGCCGCATCAGGATTGTGTTTGACCTCGGGAGCTGGAGTGGGTGTGGCCAGGGTGGGCATGGCCAACTTGATGTCACTCGTGTTATGGGCACCTGTGGTGGCCCGAATGTTCTGACAGTGAAAACGGGCTCCTGATCTCGGTTTTCAGCCACGACGGCCTCCTGCAGCCTGAGCTCTGTTTTTGCTGGTAGTGGGCTGCAGGCGGCTGTCATGGCAGAGGCACCACGGGCCGATCCTTTGCTGTTTCCAAGGTGGCCCTGTGGGCCAGATCTAAGCACCTCACGGGCCAGATCCAGCCCCCGGGCCTGCTATAGAGTGATCAGTACTCACAAGATGTCATATGTTTCAGCAGCAAAAATAAAGAAATGTGGGAGCTGGGGCCTCTAATAAGCAGAAGATTTAATATTGCAGAATGACTTTCCCCACAAAATCCAGAATGCCTACTGGTAGTCAATCAGGAGAATAAGTTGGGATAGTTATAAGAGATGGGAGCCACCAAATGATTTTCAAAGAACGCAGAGCCCTTCCAACCACCTTTTTCCAGTGAAAGTAGCAAGACACAGAAGTGTAGAGTAACTGATAGAGATCATATATTTTGTTTCAGAACTGCCTTTCAAGAATTTTGAGGCGGCCTTAGAAGTGCTAGCATCTAAAATATTATTTTAGGAAGCATGCTGCCTCCCAGTGGTCTTCTTAATGTATGATAATTTATAAAAGTTTGCTGCAGAAGGAAGAAAGAAAAATATACCGTTAGGCAGACCTTGCTTAATGACTGGTTGCTTAATGAGTTCCCCAGAGCTACTTATGGCCTGTTTCGAAGTTCTAATACAATCCACGATCAGTGACTGCATTTTGAGCAATTGACAACTGACTTGTATTTACAGCCATTTACAGCATGGGTCTCCAACCTTGGCAAGTTTAAGACTTGTGGCTTTGCTGGCTAAGGAACTCTGGGAGTTGAAGTCCACAAGTCTTAAAGTTGCCAAGGTTGGAGACCCCTGATTTACAGCGTTGTATAGTCACATAACTCTGATTTTTTTTTGTATTTTGGCCAGTTTCTGGCATGTACTTCCAGTTTCCAGTAAAAAAAATTCACCATTGGGGAAAAGGGATTCATTTAACAACCGGGATATTTGCTTAACAGTCATGGCATTCGCTTTACAACTGCCACAAAAAAGGTTTTAAAATCAGGTGTAATTGGTACAGGGGTAGACTACTGGGGGTTCACAGGGGTTTGTGAGATCCTTTAGCTAAGATTCTGCACAGTTTGGAGAACCCCCAAGTCCAGGGGTGGGATTCTACAGGTTCGCACCTATTTGCTAGAACCGGTTGTTAACATTCTAAGCAGTTCAGAGAACCGGTTGTTAGAAGAAATTACTGGCCTGATCCTGTAAGGAAGGCAGGAAGGAAACATTCTGGTGTTGCTTACAGAAACTGCCTCTCTGTTAACCCTTATTACATTCTTGGCAGGACTAGACTTCCTGTCTCAGGAACTTCTCTGCAGTTTTCCCCCCCTTCTTTGCTGGTACTTTGCTTGTGTGGAATGACCATTCAAAGTTACAATGGCACTGAAAAAAGTGACTTATGATCGTTTTTCACACTTGCAACTGTTGCAGCATCCCCACAGTCACGAGAGGCCAGGCGAGGAGATGCGTGCTTCGATGCGAGTGATATTGAGTTGGCCACGCCCAGCCAGTCACATGGCCACCAAGCCATGCCCACCAACTAAGCCACGCCCACAGAACCGGTTTTTAAAAAAATTGAATCCCACCCCTGCCCAAGTCCCACTCCTGGCTGGCCCGGGCCACCCTGCCCCTCCCCTCCTAGGAGTTCGCATTTGTCCTGTTTTGGATGCAGGTAAGTGCAGGGTGCACATGGAGGCTCAGGGAGGGTGAAAAACAGGTCTCCCAGAAGTTTGGGAAGGCCGGAAACATGCCTCTTTCTGGCTTCCAGAGAGCCTCTGGAGCCGGGAGGGCCCTTTTCACCCTCCCGGAGGCTCGAGGAAAGCCTCCAGAGCCCGGGGAGGGCAAAAATGTTCCCCATGGTTCAGGAGGCCGAGTAGGCCATGCCCACCATGGCCATGCCCACCCAGCAACTGGGCAGAGAACCCATTGCTAAAATTTTTGAAGCCCATCCTTGAATCAGTCATGCGGTGAAATCACAACTTATGACTGTAATTCCAGGCTCAATTACAGTCAAAAGTTGAGAACTACCTGTTGTTATTCTATCAGTAGTATAAACTATTCTAGTTTGTCAAGAGCTTCCCATTCTGCTAAGATGCACAGAAAGGAATGAAGAGAAGCAGACTCTTCTGAGTACCATCTCTCTCAATAATTTTTTTCTTAGTTAGAAAAAGAATACTATAAAATATGGGATTTATTTTATCAATGTTTAGATAGAAAAATGAAATATATTACAATATAAATATAATAGTAAGTATAAAATAATGGTAATGATATTTTTAATTGATTATTATGGAAGTATAATGCAAGTTAGAATTTGTAAAAATTTGAGATTTGCACAAAAAGGACAATGTGAATTTGCAATTAAAGCCTAATAATGATGTAATGATAACATAAAGTGATATGGAAAGCTGATTAATATATGAATATAAATTTAAATCTAAGAGGGAAGATGACAGATATTGTGCACAAGAAATATGTACCAACCAACACACTGTATAACTGAAAGGTTTTATTTGTTATTTTGTGTTTATGTTTGTTTATGTTTGTTGTCAAAAAATAAAAAAAACTTATTAATTTTTTTTTTCTTACCTCATCTTGCAATAGCCATTACAAAAGGATATGCCAGAGGAAGAGATGGAAAACAAGGTCTTCCTAAGGCTTTGCTAAGAGATCAAATCTTTTAGTTCTCTTCAGGAAGGGTTTCGTATAATAGCATAACTTGTTTTTTCAGGAACTATTGTTTGTTCTGCTCTTTCCTTCTCCAAATTAAACTACCTATTTCTGTTTTGTGTTGGGTCCAAGCCAGAGAGAACTGCCTTATTATTGGTGCAGGTTGTCTCCTTAGGGTTTTTAACTTCTATACACTCATCCAACCACTGGGTTCCTCCTTAAATTTCATTAACTATGACATAAAGATTACTCAGTTTTTACATAACACATCTTCATGATATTGGCTTCCACACATACCCACTCTACTGTTGTACTTCGCTATCTAGTTTTAAAGCATGTGTTTCCATTTTTTTCTGAAATAAATCATGCTTTCTGAACTATCTATGATGCCTCATTTAGGAAATCAGTGGCAACATAATTAAGGGCTCAGGATCTCTCATACTACAGGATTTTTGCAGGCAAACCCCTCGCATCCAATCACTGGGCACTATCCTCCATCTTCATGTTGGCTTGTACTGCTGGCTAAGATCAAACATCTGGTTTCCATTATTACTCACATAATACTTGACCAGACATTATGCAGGTTTCTTATGTAACTGGGTTTAGTATTCATCTGGAAGTGCACTATATCTGCTTTAGACATGGATTTAGTAATCTCTTGAAAGGGGTGCTAGTCTTGATTTACAAAAAAGGTCCGGTATTCTGGTCAATTTAAATTGGGAATGAGAGATGGCTTCTGTCAGTTGTCTGCTGGTTCTGCTCCAAATGAGTGGAGTACAGATTTTTCACTATCTGATGACAAGGGATTTGTACACAGTAGTTCTATTGTATACTGATTTTATTATGGGATAGGCTAGGTGTATTGGATCTGACTTGACAAAATATGAATAGATAGCAGTAAGGATTATAATTTATATAATGTTAGGTTTTACAGCCCAAACCTGGTAACCTTGTATAAAACAAGGGGAATTTCCTCTCCCTCCTTCAGTGTGTGTGTGTGTGTGTGTGTGTGTGTGTGTGTGAGAGAGAGAGAGAAAAGTCAAGATAATGAATGAAAAGATTAAATCAAAGCCCCACCCTTTTATACAAATATGCTGGGTGATGCTTTAATTGCACCATTAGCTGTGGTAGCATAGTGGTTAGAATGCAGTATTGCAGGCTAATTCTGCTGATTGCCAGCTGCTAGCAGTTTGGCAGTTTGATTCTCACCGGCTCAAGGTTGACTCAGCTTTCCATCCTTCTGATGTTGATAAAATGAGGACCCAAACGAGGATTGTTGGGGGCAATATGCTGACTTTGTAAACTGCATAGAGAGGGTTGTAAAGCACTGTGAAGCAGTATATAAGTCTAAGTGCTATTGCTATTACAATTGTCATCTTGATTTCCTGACTTGCCACTCCTCATACAGTGTATATTGCTATAAGATACTATAATTTGCAAGTGAGGAAATTGCCTCAAAGCCTGAAATTTTAAAAATGTTCTAATTTAGTATAATGATTCTGGGCTACAAATATCCAAAAATAAGCAAAGAGTTAATTTTGGGGGGGTATATTTTTTGCTGCAATTTGTCATGTCTGGTTTTTAGCCCAGATCTGGTAATCCTGTTTAAACATAGTTTAAAGGAAAATCTCTGGTAGAAAGTGAGATACTTGCAAAGCGGCCCACGTTTAACTGTAATAGGCTTTAAGTGTCAAAAAGTTTAACCCAAACCAAACCCCATGCAAGTGTAGTTGTTTCTTCCCTCAGCTGTCAAAACTCAGTTTGCATTTAGTCCATCACTCACTGCTCTCAGTTGACATTCATAGTTTCCATGTATTGTATGCTTATAGTATTAGATACAAATTCATGTTGGACATGGGTATGACATTAAATATGTACAATCAAGTTGTTCACTTCTTCTCTTTCCTTTCTTCTTTCCCAGCATTTCACAAGGGATTAGGTCTTTGCATAATGTATCCAAAATTTGATAATTTGAGTCTGGTCATTTATGTCTCAAGGGAGAACTCTGAATCAATTTATTCTACAACCCTTTGTTTTTCTTTGTTATCTATTATACATGCTCAATCACAAACTAGACAACCTTATTTTAACCTGAAATATTATGCAGATGCAAATAATATGGTTTTATTCTAATCTAAATAGAACAGCTGATGAGGGCCATGACACAGAACTCATCCATTGGGTAAGGCCCCAAACCAATATTATTAAATTTGTTTATGGGCTTCTGAAACCCATCATGTTTTGAGTTAAGCCCAGGAAATCAAACTGTGTTAACTCAATGTATCAATTATGGCTATATACTTCCTCCAACTGTCAGAAACAATATGTGTCTCATTACCATTGGGTAAGAAATATGGGTAGTCATATTCTGCTTGTACCACTTCATAGTCACTATTACTTACAAGGGTAGAAAGTTGGACTAGACACTTACTTGGTTTGTCTGTGGACAGCTCGTAAGATACAAAGAAACAATGTACAAAGAAACAGAAAAGTGTAATGTAGCAAAATGCACAATTTCAGGTAAAGCTGGCTGTGCACAGCCTCTGTAGCAAATTCATCCCACGTTGTATAAATTACAAGTATTTAGGTAACAAAACAAAATAAAGTAAAATGAGAGTTCAAAAAATTAATCAAAATGAAACTAAAGATTCTGAACAATAGCCAATTTCGACGCTCTTGCTAGCTGGGACGATTACAGTACTATAAGCTTTGCTGAAAGGCAGTAGGCTAGCCGACTCGTTAAGTCCAAGGGTCCTTCCGAGGCAGGAAGAGATCGCATTGCGCATGCTCTTTCTTTTCCAGCTTTCGTCCCGAGAGTGCCGCCACGGTAAGGCCTGGCTCGTATTAGTCTATCCCCCGCGCATCGTCCGCATCCTACGTTTGCACTGACCGGGACACCTCCTTGGCGCCCTTAGGCACTCTGTCGTTTATTTTCGTTGAACTCGATTTGGCCGGGGAGAAGCGAGGCTCGAGAAAAGAAAAGTGGAATTGGGATGCCGTTTGGAAGGCGGGCAGTTTAGTAATGCGGGCCGTGCCTTCTGAAGAGAGAACGTGGGGACGTTTCTGGCGCTCTAGGATGTAGCAATACACTTCGTCCTGTGCATCGCAACTTGGTTTTTTTGGGGGGGGTGGGGGGGGAACATACTGTTCGATAGTGTAAGCCTATCTGCAGTTTGTGTGGCCCTGTTTGCATGGAGTGTCCCCCCCAAAAAGGTTAAAGTTATGCATAAAGATGAAGATTTCACTAGAGGCCAACTAGAAAGAGAACTGATCCCTATGCAAGTGTATGCTAGAATTAATAAGAGATGCATATTATCATGCCTGGTGTTTTGTAGCAGATTGAACTGCCAAGCATTTCATTGGAACTTTCATCCACGTCTCATCCTCTAGTTATTGCTATTTTTGAGAAAGAAATATGTCTCAGTGTTGGTGATTTGAGATTCAATTTTTTTTCTGCTTCCTGTTAAAACATGGGACATGATAACTGAGGTGTCTTCCTGAGACCACACCAGTCACAGCAGATAACATTGGCCAGTAGAAAAATAATCTTGAGTTAACATAGGTGGTCTTTCTCTGATGTTTCTTTAACTTTGTAGTGGTTGGGATACACAAGTATGTACTTTTACCTTTCAGGTTTTTGGCCCAGGAATAAGCTAATGTAGTAACTTGTGCAGTGTTTCTTGATAACTAGTGCTTCTTTGAACTGGAGAAGAGACTGCAGGTGACAACAAAATCTATATTTCCCACAGATGTTGATGCCTAAAAAAAATCGTATTGCAATCTATGAACTCCTTTTTAAGGAGGGTGTGATGGTAGCCAAGAAGGATGTCCACATGCCTAAGCATCCAGAACTAGCGGACAAAAATGTGCCCAACCTCCATGTCATGAAAGCAATGCAGGTAAATGCAAGTTAAACTGATCATTGAATTGCCTTGATGCAATTGGTTTTAGTTTACACTAACACTTTTCAATATAATTCTCCATACCTTTCTGTCCTTGCAAACCCCTCTTGTTTCCACCATGGCCATATACTCTCTTTTGCTCTTTAAACTGTTTCTGAGTATCTCACAAGTTTCATAACCTCCGCCCTCCCCAATTTTATTGGCCTTTCCATTGCTATCAATTATAATCACTCTGTCTTATATTTGTTTTGCTGTTTTTATTCTCTTTATGACCAAACCAATGCAATATATTAGTTTCGTAGTGGTAGTTCACTTTTGTATTGATCACATTCACGTTCATTCAGCACTCACTCATTCTTCATTTTATCTTTCTGTTTTACCACACATGCATCTTAACTCAATTTATTTTTATGTTTTTTTCTGACATTCCTAGTTCTTCCTCTATATAGTGAGCACAGTTATACTCTTACATGTAGTCATTTTCGCTTTTTTTGTACAAACATTCCTTGCTGCAGACTACATACTGCCAACCATTTTTCTGCCAATACTAGTCTCTTGAAATTTCTCCTATTTTTCTGCTTAAAAACGTTCTAAGTATATAGATTTCTCTTCCTCTACATATTGCCATTTATGTATAATTTGAACTTGTTCCATTTTCCCAGTCAGACACATCTATTTTGTTATTCAATATTTTTAGGCCTTCTTGTATTGTATAGTCTACCTTGGCTGGGTTCTCCACCAGCACAGCATTGTTTGTATACAAAGGTATGCATAAGTTCATGTCCTCAACCATCCTCTAGTAAATGCCTGTGGATACCTATCATTGCTACAGGCATTTAGACTACCTCTTTCATTTTAAGAAAGAAAAGTTAATAATAGGGCATGGCTGTTATATTTAAGTAGTGCTGTGGAAATAATTCCAGGTACAGTACTATCTTAATCTTCCATGGCAAGCTGATCCTGAGAAAACTTGAAGTGGGATTTTAAAAATGCAAATATACTCTTTTCCGTTAGCTCTGGTTGGGATTAAGAGCAGTTATTAGGTTTGAAAAAGTTGCACTTTGTGAAGTAGCAGTATTTTTCTAATTCTTAATATAGAGAAAAGAACAGTATTATCTGTTTATAATATGACAGGATGTATAGAAGCATGGTTGAACAGGTCAGGATAGAAAACTAGTTGGCTTTAATTATGTCTTTAAAACATTGTTCTTTTCTACAACAAGTAATTAATGTGTCTTCCTAGTCCCTGAAATCTCGTGGCTATGTGAAGGAACAGTTTGCCTGGAGGCATTTTTATTGGTATTTGACCAATGAAGGCATCCAGTACCTGCGGGATTATCTCCACCTACCACCTGAAATTGTGCCTGCCACTTTGCGCCGCAGCCGTCCTGAAACGGGCAGACCCAGGCCCAAAGGTGAGTTTTGCTTTGGAAATATAGAATTTCACTTTGATAGTTTTGATTTATTAGTGAAATTTTGATTGCTTCTCTGGATCTGATATTTATTGCCAAGATAAATATTTTGGAAGGGTTCTTTAATTTTACTTAAATATTTATATTGCATGTGTTAAGAGTTTAAAGCAAATAATAAATCATTAATTTAAAATATTCTCTAATGCATTGTTTAAGTTGTAAAATAATTGACAAAAAATTAAATGATCCTTGAGATCTATTTCTAAAACAAAAACACACACACATAGTTTACGTAGTGACCATTTTGCAAGAACTAATTGCAGTTGCTACATGAGAACTGTAGCACCAAACATTTTGGTACTCATCATAGTCGTCTTTAGAAAGAAAGCATGTGCTTATTACACTAGTATAATGCTCTCTTTTCTAGATTGCTTCTGGTTTTGATTATGTTCACATAAATTGACAACCATATTTTTTTGAAATTAGTTCATTAGGGAAATACAATAAAATTCACTTTCTCACAGGATTGTCCATGATAATTAATTCTAGCAACATACATGAGCAGTATTTTTTAAAATGTAAAATATTTTTATATCAGTGATACTTAGTATTCAATTAAATTTTCAGTGCAGGTAGTTAAGTGTTTATCTTATTTAAGTTGCGCACTGCTTCAGTTTCAAAAGACTTAGAACTATTAATAATTTGTGAACAGAGCACAGTACCTATAATTTTTTCCAGGTTTTTGTATTATAGCTACTTGTTTTCAATAATCTCACTTTCAGCTGAATTATAGCTCTAAAATGGGTTAGGTTGCCACTTGCAATGAAAGTAGTTCTATCTCTTGTTATAAAGAAATAATTTAAATTGAAATGGGGATTTTGTTATTGGGTCTGTAACAGTAAGAATACATGATTACGAAATGGGCAGTAGTTTTCATTGACCTGTTAAAAGTTAGTAGTAGTTCTAAAAAGTGACAAATGTGAAATTCACCTTTCAATTAATATATATTCTGGTTCACCAGCTAGAAACTAGAGATGTGCTATACTTCAAATTTGAAGCCAAAAAATGTGTTGGAATGACATATATCCACTGCATCTGGTGGCACCTCTTGAAGGAAGCTGTATCTTCTGAGGTTTATGATTAGCCGCACTATCCCAGGAAGATACACTATTGAATTAAGAAGATACTGACAGTGTGCCACAAGCTGTTTCAGAATGTGAATGTGCTTTAATTGAATATTTTCCTAGGATTATATGGCTACTATGTTAACCAAGGAAAAGACACCCATTTTTTAAAGGAAGCATTGTTGGGTGGCATGCATACCTATCCCCATCCTGAAGCAGCTTTGGACTTTGTGTTTGTATAGGTAGTCCCCAACTTACAATCCCAATTGAGACCAACGTTTCTATTGCTAAGTAAGACTTTTGCTACGTGAAGTTTGCCTCTTTTTACAACCTTTTTTGCCACAATTGTTAAGTTGTTAAGTAAGTAATACAGTAGTTACGTGAATCTGACTTCCCCAGTGACTTTGCTTGTTCAGAAGGTCGCAAAAGGTGAGCACATGACCCTGGGACACTATAACCATCATAAATTTGAGTCACTCCAAAGTTTGATCATGTGTCCATGGGATTGCTGCAATGGTCGATAAGTGTGAGAAATGGGCATATCACCTTTTTTGTGTCGTAACTTTGAACGTTCACTAAATGAATTGTGGTAAGTCGAGGACTACCTGTACAGCACTTCCCTAATGAAGACAGAAATTTGGTCCTGATGGGACATGGTGACTAGTTCAGTTAATCCTGTTTGCAATGTTTAGATACCAGCATGAATGTATTAATTAGATTTGGGTGTATTTCTCATTTAATTCAGAGTGAGCTATAGGTACAGTTTGAATTTATTACTATGGGTGGCATGTTGGATAGTTTATACAATTAGATTAACAGGACTGGCCTTTAGAATGCTGGACACAGTGGATGGGCAGTACAGGAAAAAGAGCTGAAATGAATAGGTTTTGGGCAACTTAAAATAATAATAAGGTTGATGTGAGGAGAAAACAACAGCTAGAATCATTATATTTGCACTTGGTTCCAGTGAATCATAAACATATCTTTTCTATGGAAGTGGTAGATAAAAGATTTGCATCTAACTGGTTAATTTGGCTTTTACCACAGAATTGATATTATCAAACTTTTTAAAAATCTATCTTCAAAAGTAATGAATCTAGTGTCATTGTAAATACCAGCTGAATCGTAATTTTGCACCTTCAGACTAAATTGTGAGGTTTTTCATTTTTATTTTTTTAGGTTTAGAGGGTGAACGTCCTGCTCGTCTTACACGAGGAGAAGCTGATAGGGACACCTATCGAAGAAGCGCAGCTCCTCGTAAGTACTAACTTTATTGCTGAACTGAAGAGTTAACTAGCACTCTCGTGTTGTGTTGCCTTGGCCATGAACTTCTGCAAAAGGAAGAATTGTCCTTTCAGTTCTGTTGTGCTTTGGAAATACTCTGAGCTTAGAAGGACAGTGTTGTTGTGGAAAATAGTTTTCATCCAAGCTTTGTTCTTAGCAAGCAGGGAAAGGAATGCTTGCTAGGGTAAGAACATACACTGACTTCAGCAATAAAATTGTATAACTGACTATAAGTTGTATCTGGACTTCTAGTATCCTAATAAATTTTAGGCATATCTACGTGCAATAGAAATTTTCATATATAGCATTCTTATCTTAATATTTTTTTTTGCTATCAGCTGGTGCAGACAAAAAGGCAGAAGCTGGTGCTGGGTCAGCTACTGAATTTCAGTTTGTAAGTATGATGTATTTTACTACATTAAACATGCATGCTAAAAATATGCTGCAGTTTAAATATAAAAGTGAAAGAACAGCATGCCATGATGACTAGGTAATGCAAAATCCCATCAAGCGTTAATCATGAAAATGTAGTTGTGTTCACCTTTGTAGAAGAAACATCTCGTTGCATGAAAAATATTACTGTTTGGTTTAATAGAATTTAGATTTTCATCTGTAAAGATAGAAATGTAGATCCAAATATTAATTGCTAGTAAGTATAAAATACTGTTTGAGTTTATTTTTTGCTTGTTTCAGCAGTAACAATGTGGTACACCTAGGGAGCTTCATTCCTCATACAAATAATGGCAACTAAATAGAGAAAATATTTACTAATAAAGCATTGCTTTTTTTATTTTTGAGCTATGATTCTCTTTAATTGCCTTCTTTTCCCAAACATAATATGAGGGACTCAGAGGAGTTTAGTAAGTTTAATTTAACCGTTATTGACCAAATTGCACCATGATTGAAATACTTGAGATTCAAAAGAAATACTTTCCAATATTTGAGCTATGACTTATCATCTTTTGCTCCTGCCCTTTAGTTTTTCTACCTGGGGTAACTTCAGACTTTTTTTGTCCAAATGCCCAATAGCTTGAATGATGGCATCACTACCCTACTTTAATGTTCCTAGTTTACTTATTTTTAAATTCTGTCAACCCTCTTTTTCTTTAACTCATGGAGTAATTGTGAAACAAGCTTATAATGTTTTCTTTTTAATTTACAGAGAGGTGGATTTGGACGTGGGCGTGGTCAACCCCCTCAGTAGAAAACTGTTGGTGTTATTTGCATCTTGTGTATAATAAAAAGGTGAAAAAACCCCCCACTGTATTCTTGAATCATTTCATTAACATGCTGAAATGGTGATGCATTTTTAAGATACAAGGTTCTAATTTTTCCTTTCATATGTGGGAGTTACACTCCAAAGGTGGATTTACAGGGAATCTTTGCTGTTTTAAAGGTTTGTTCCAAATTTTCATAGGTTCAAATAAGGTCTCCAATTAGATAAAGACTTTATAGTAGCCATTATTTCCTGGTCTACTAGTAGCAGTCTCGTAGCATATAGCAGTCTCATGTCCTGATATTGTTTATTATCTATTTCTTTGCTAAAATAGATGATTTATACAAATCAACAAATTCTGACTAGTTTGTTCTGATTCTGAATTTGTGTTTCCTTGGCTCATGGCATTGGGGTTTGGGTTTATGTTATTACAGTATGTTGCAGCATCATTCACTTAGTGACCACAAGATGGCTCATGTGAAGGTTGGTCTCACCTAGCTTTATTCTCAGAACAACCCCAGGGTGAAGTGAGGTGGGCTTAGGAAAGTATGTGATTAGTCTATAAAGTCATCCAGTTAGGTCTATGGTTACTGTAAATGAAGGTTTAAACCTGGTCCCAGTCCTAAAACAGAATACACTTTTCCTGGTTCTAGCAATTAATCATTATATAACTCTGTCATAGCTCACTATTCATTTTACCAGTAGACCTTAAAAATTTCTGCCTAGTGTTCAATAATAATGATGATATTAATATTGGATTTTTTATATATGTTGTGCTTAATGGCCTCTTATGTCCAGATGAAGCATGTGGCTGGACTTAGTCTCTTGGAAGTGCTCTGGAGATTTAGGTGGTTTATAACAGGGGTCCCCAACCACAGGGCCCCAGACCGGGACCGGTCCGTGGATCATTTCTACCGGGCCGCCGGTTTGCTGGGCGCTGCCATCTTGTTTCAACGAGAAAGTGCTTCTGGGTGAGCTTTTCCGGTTGGAAAGCGGCGTTTGGGTCCTGAAGGAATCCTCACGCCTTACTTTCATCGAAGGTGGGGGCGGATTCGAACGAAGAGCCGGCCCGATGGCAGAGGAGATTAAGAAAGCACAAAAAAGGTACAAAGGAGGAGTTGAAGGTGGCGGGGAGAATTCCACCCCACATTATTGTGCTGCATATGGTGATTTGGCCTTAGCTTGTGGAATGTGTAGGTTGAAAACCAAAAATCTATTTACTAGCTATCAAGTGGTTTATTGTGAAGAACCAAATACCTCAATATACAAAATACTGCTGATACTAAAAAAGTCTTGAGATAGTAATTTCTTGCTCACCAGCAATCATTTCAAATGACAAATTTCACCAGTCAATTTTGAATTTAAAAATTATAGATCCATAATAGAGCTAATAATTTGCTGATATTTAAGGGACATTCTTGTATAATTTTAAATAAAGATACAGCCTACTAAATACATTATTGGAATTCAGGTGAAGATTATGATAAAGTTTTAGAAATATCCCATGTAGCTGTTCATTATTTTTTTTACAGAATAGTAATTGTGATGTCCTTTACTAATTAGTGCACTTATTCATATTATACATTTTAGTCAACACTAGAATAAGATAAATGCCATTTATTTTATTTGAAAAATGAAAATTAGGTTCCAGGCTTGATACAAAATGAACGATAAAAGTATATTAAATGGGTTTGTGTGTGTATTGAAGCAAATTTGAATTTGTCTTGCAGAGTTTTTCTGACCTTGGTGTTAATTGTTTCGCCTAATAATTTTTACTTTTCTATATACAGGTAGTCCTCCACTTACAACAGTTCATTTAGTGACCGTTCAAAATTACAACATTACTGAAAAAAGTTTTCACCCTTATGACCATATGGTCACATGATCAAAATTCAGGTGCTTGCAACTGACTCCTATTTATGATGGTCATGTGATCATCTTTTGCGACCTTGCAAGCAAAGTCAGTGGGGAAACCAGATTCACTTAACAGCTGTGTTACTAACTTAACTGCAGTGATTCACTTAACAACTGTGTCAAGAAAAGTACAGTGGGACAAAACTCACTTAAATGTTTCACTTAGCAACAAATTCTGGGTTCAATTGTGGTCGTAAGTTTAGAACTACCTGTATTACTGGGAAATAGTGATAGGAACCAACCAAGTTCTTTTGTGAAATATTTGTATTTTTTTTTCCAATTTCTTCAAAATCATTCAGTCAACAGCACTAAATTGGGGGTGGTTAACTAAAATAGTTATACATTCTATTTGGTTTCTATTGGTTGCTTTTTCTGACTTAAGGAATTCCTAGATATTCCAAACAATTAGCAAATCCAATCTGAGCTACAGTTTCATAATTTTATTAGTCAGTACATTAATTAATTATTCATGTGAGATAGGCTGAGCTGAGGGAGCCAGTTTGGTGTGGTTAAGGTATTAGGCTAAAAACTGGGAAACTCTTCTTGTGTCTTGGACATGAAGCCAGCTGGGTGACCTTGGGCCACACTACAGGGACTAGCTACTAGGCAGTTGCCAAGAATCAAGGGAGACTGATGGCACAGCAAAAAAAAGCTGAGCTGAGAGTGCGACTCTGAGTCATCCAGTGAATTTCACAGGTTGACGAGGAAGCTTAAACTTAAATCTCCTCACTGCTATACGTATAACTTTAAGCAGCACTTCATTGGCTCTTAGTTTAGAAGATATTTTATAAACTTTGAGTCACTGGAGAGGACTACTGTAGGATGTCTGTGGCTTCTGGAGAAATGTCATGTCATGAGCCAAAAACACCAACAAGCTGGATGCTGAAATAACTTCTGGAATTGATCTTACCCTAAAAATAACTGCTGAATGCTTATAATCTATATGCTACCAAAGCTCTCATTGTGACCTTTGAGTGAAACAGTGCATCATAGGGCAACAACTTTTGAATCAAGGTACCCCAAATAGGCTAAATTACAGTCCAGTATGCCTCCAAATCTGGGACCCATGATTCCCAAGATAATGAAATTTGGGGAAGTTGTGACTGCTTCAGTACTACTGGCTGCTGCTTCATTTTCAATTTTCCATGACATTTTCCAGCCAGTCTTGCAATCCATCGTTCCCTCCTTCACCCAGCAGTAACCACTTAACCTATTTGCTGGGAAGGGAAGGGATATTTCTGATGCTTCCTGCCAGATTCCCACAAGGAAACAAGATGGGGAAGGAAGTCAAAAGTTGCTCTTGCTCCCACTCCTCCTTTGTCTTCCCTAGGTCATTCTGGTTGTGTGTCTAGGTAAAGAAATACAGGTAGTTCTCGATTTACAATGGTTCATTTAGTGACAATTCAAAGTTACAATGGCATTGAAAAAAATGACTTATGACCATTTTTCATACTTATGGTCATAGCAGCATCTCCATGGTCACGTGATTTACACTGGATACTTAACAATTAACTCACATTTCTGATGGTTGCAGTGTTCCAGGGTCATGTGATTCCCTTTTGCGGTCTTCTGACAAGCAAAGTCAATTCAGAAGCCAGATTCACTTAACAACCAAGTTACTAATTTAAGAACTGCAGTGATTCACTTAACTGTGGCAAGAAAAGTCATAAAACGGGGCAAAACTGAACAAAATCCTGAACAACATAAACTTTGGGCTTAATTGTGGTTGTAAGTTGAGGACTACTTTTACCTCTATGACTCAACAGAGCATGGGTTGTCTAATGTCTTTTGCAACTTAACTACTTCTTATTCTAATCATTGTGATTGTGGATGGCTAGCTAATAAGCTTGCATGTTGTATCAGAATATGATACCACATAAAGAACACATCGCCTAGTCGCAAAACATGATGTTGTCTGAGTGGGAGTTACAAGTATTGCAAAACTTGACAGCATTCTCCTAACAAGTTTAATTTAGTACAGGTAGTCCTCAACTTACAACCATAATTGGGGCCAGTATTTCTGTTGCAAAACAAGGTGGTGGTGAAGTAAGTCACACCTGACTTTACCACCTTTTTTTTTTTTTTGCTGCTTTTGTTGTTAATGAATTACTGTAGCTTTTAAGTGGATCATATGATTAAGTGAATCCAGCTTCCTTCATCCACTTCGCTTGTTGGCTGGTTAGGTTGCAAATGGCAATCACATGACCCCGTGATGCTGCAACCATTGTAAATGCCAGTTTCCAAATTTTGGTGATGGGGATGCTGCTATGGTCATAAGTGTGATTACTGGTGGTAAGTCACTTTTCTCAGTGCCATTGTAACTTTGAAAGGCTGCTAAACCAACGGTTGTAAATAAAAAGCTACAACCGCTTTAGTAAGTTTTAGACAATTATTCAATTAGAGGTAGTCCTAGTTTAATGACATTTGGGATCTTCAACTCAGCAGCCGCCAAATGAAACCACGGCTATTATGTTCTTGTTTCAGCTTTCTTTTGCTTTACAGACCTGCAAAGATAGGAAACGCAAGGATTGGTTAAGTGATTTTTTTTCATCATTTACATGACTGAGTGGTCACTAAATGCAGTGCTAAAGGAGAACTATATATATTCCGATACAGTCTCAACATCTGTTTTCTGTTAGTTTTGGACCGATGGATTTTTCCTTTAATGATGTATTGACTTCTTTGGGCTATTTAGGTATATATTGAATCACTGAATCTTTCTAACGTTAAAACAACAGTTCCATTTTTAATAATATTAGTAAATGTTATTCATATATTTAGTGATTCCAATATAATTTTTGTTTCCTTTTTATTTCAATAGAGTTTTTATTTCCTATTCAAATGGAATACACAAGGAATTGGCTTATGAATTCTGTATCTCCAAGTATAGCTCCATTATTAGTTTTGCCCATATGTGGTATCTGTTTTTTCCTAAATAATATACAGCACTGGAAATACCCCATTAATTTTGGAAGAGAATCTCAATCTGTACAATCCATTTAGAAAATGATGATCCTTCAGTCTTCTCTGGGCATCTAGGCATAAATCAGCTAGAGGTGCAATGCACAGCTGGCAACTCATGGGTAACAAGTAATATCCTGATCATATTGCTAGCAGTTCCCAGAATAATTGATTTCCAGAAGCACATTTTTCTCAATTGAAGATGTAATTCTGAGAGACAAACTGATTTTTACCCTTCCATGGCCATTTTAAATAATTTATACACTTTGAGGTTGAATTGGCATTTTGGGATAGATTATGGTATTTTCAAGGATGAAAGTAGAAGTAGTTTTAAATCTCAGAAATTTCCTATTCCTATCCCACTTTCCAACCTTGAAAGAGAACTTTCGATTACCGTGTTTCTCATATAATAAGGCTGGGTCTTATTTTTTTTTGAGCCCTGAAAAAATGGCTAGGCCATCTTTTCGGGGGTGACTTAATTCCCCCCCTTGCATCTTCGGAAGGCGGGCGGGTGGCGGCGATGGCTTGGATGTTGACCTTGGCGTTGGTGGGGCACTTCGTATCGGGTCAAGGCAGCACCATATCCGGGTGTGCAACAAAGTACTTCCCTAACGGCAAGCCACCCCACCATTCCCCCACATTTCGCATGTTTTAATATAGGCCTTAATTTGGGGGAGGGGCTAATTTCATTTCATGCCTATAAAACATGCTGGGACTTCCTGTTGGGGGAGGCCATATTGTTGGAGAAACAGGGTACTTGTTATCAAGGAAAGGAGTTGAATTACTTACCCCTGTATTAATGAAATATAACCTGAGTAAATTTTCACCCATCCAAACAAGGGATATTTTAGTGTTATTTCTTCTATGTTAGGGCTGGTTAAAAAAAAATTAAAAGGCAAACTGAAAACAATTGGATTCAAAATAAATACTAGATTTAAGAATCCATACTTGGCTTAATTGGAATTCTCTCCCCAAATTCTGTGTACTTTCTTTGTCACCCCCAGGAAGCAGAATCCTTTCAGTCTTTTAAATTTTTCTTTCATGAATTTCAAGCATGCATCTGTTGTTTTTTCCTTTTATATTTTCCTAAATTGTCCCATGGTTCTTGGCAGCACTGATTTTTTTGATAGAAAAGAAAATGTGATCCACAGAAGTACAATAAAGATGGTGAGGAACTTGGAAGCTAAATTCTGTGAAGAATGGTTTTAAGAACTGGGTACATTTATGCTAAAAAGAAAAAGCTAAGGGGAGACACAGTAACAGTTGTGTACTGGCTGTGGTTTTATCCTCTGTAGTGTCCCTGGATAGGACAGGAGCCATTGAGTGGCAACTTTTCAGAGGGAATCCCAAACTTGAAAATTTTCCATCTTAGAGAGCTTTTCAACAGCAGAATAGTCTGCCTCCTGAGTTCTGGGTGCTCCACAAATTAGATTTTCAAATGTGTGACAATCATTTATATTGGATGGTGTGAGGATTCCTGCCATGGACAGGTGTTAGGACTAATCTTGAAGGTCTCTTCCAAACCTTTCAGGATTTGTTTAAAAACAACAGCATGGTTAGTTCTGGATCTTTAATAGTTCTGATGTGATTCACTGCTGATATTTTGTAATAGTCTGGTACAATGTATGCCCATAATAGAAACAGACTTTATACCATGGAAATTCCTCTGTGATAGGACTGTGTTTTGGATATATTTTCTTACACAAAACAATGAACAGAGAAAGTGGATGTGTATTTTGAGGGGGAAAATAAGTACAATATTGCATTTATTTGTAAAGTTTTAAGAGATTCCTTTTCAATCTTCTCCCATTAAACATTCTCCTCCACTGGCCATCTGTTTGTACATGGAGTAGTCAGCATTGTACACATGGCAACAGCACAAACCCTGTAGAATTCTAATGCGATTCCATTGTTAATACAAATGCAATTACTCAAAACTGTTCTGTAGTTCACTCACATTTATTTTCAAATAAATAGAGGTACGCAGGCAATTAAAATTAAATGCCAATCCAACAATTTGTCATTTCATGTGAAACATGTTTGAAGCCAGTATGTTTCATGTTTGAAATTGAAATTCCAACACCAGCCTAGGCTTTGATTCTTAAACTCAGGTCCTTTTATCATTGGCAGCTGACAATATTGTATTTAACAATTTTTTAAAATTAAATCCCAACGAATCTACATGCAACTATTTGAGAGCATACCCACCACATACTTAAAAAACCCCATACAACTATGGCAATACTTCTGCACTCTTTATTATGTCTGCAGACGGCCACCTGGCAGCCCTGTTTAATGTGACCCGAGCCCTTTTGGATAAAAACTTGGAAGTTCATATACAAAGCCATGCAGTTGAATTTGCAGAGCATCTATTGGATAAAATTGCTTAAATTTACTCCCAGTTAGACACCAGTTTTGATACAGGTCAGTCTTTCCCTATTATCTGGGAATGGTTTGAATAGGATCCTGAATGTGAATTCAACTATCTGTTCATTAAATCCATTCTCTTCCTAGCTAGCTAAGGCTGCCTGAGGATGACATGTAGTTAAATTCTAACATTGGTGAACTCTTCCTTGAAAGGGAATTGTTTTGCCCCTTAAGGAGGCATTGGTCTGCTTCCTCAAGAAGCCATTGCTGGACCCCAACCTATTGGATAGTTTTAATCCACTATCCAAACACTCTCTTTTGGAACAGTTGTGAATAAGGTAGTCACACAAGACCTTCAGTAAGTGAATTGGATTATCTGGACTCTTTTAGGTCAGGATTCAAGCCTGGGCATTGGTTGGAAATGGCATTGGTTGGACTTTTGATTTTTGGCATGACCAGGATAGGGATAGTGTAGCCATCCTGGTTCTTGATATCTCAGCTACATTCAATACCATCAACCATGGTACCTTTTTTAGATTAGCTCCATAGGGAGGAGGAGTGGGCAGCACCAATGTTCTTGTTCTCTTCCTTTCTATGGAACCAATACCAGTTAGTGTTGATTGAATGTGAGAGGCCTTACTCTTGGCCCCTATTATGTGGAGTTCTGCAGGGTTTGGTACTGTCTCCATTCCGGTTTAACATCTATAAAAAGCTGTTGGGTGAACAGGTGGCAGTCGTGGCTAGAAAGGCTTTTGTAACAGTTCTGTGTTGGGCTCCAACTGCACCCATTCTTGGATCATGATGTTCTACTCATATTTATTTATGCCTTGGTCACCTCCTGAATGGACTACTGTAATAGGATCTACATGGAACTCGCCGGTTAAGCTTCGAGATATTTGAGTATCTAGAAGCTTAACTAATGCAAAATGTGGTGGCATGGGCAGTTATGTATGCCCTTAGGATTGCACACATTATACCTCTGCTCCATGAATTGCATTGGTTACAGGATGCAGGATTCCACTTTTAAAACCCTACATGTTATGGGACCATGTTACGTGAGGGACTACCTCTTCCCAATTACATCTACCCATTCTATGAGGTCCAGCAGAAACATGTTACGGGTTCTATCTGACAGGACCCAAAATATGAGCCTTTCCTGCCATGGCATCTGTCCTCTGGAACATTTGTGAGGCAAGATTAGCCCCGTCCCTATTAGCCTTTTATGAATCTCAAAAAATGGTTTTTCAGCAGTGTTGAAGACCCCATGAAAAGAGGGAGCTTACAAACTGTTATATTGTATATATGGGGCGTTGGTTTAATGACCAGTTAGACCAATCAGAACTGAAGAAGCTTCTTGGATGAGAAGGCAAACATTTTCAAAATCTAGTTGCCTTTTGATCAGATAAGGTTCCTTTCTCACTAAGTAAAATACTGGTGCTTTCATTAAATTTTGAGACAATAAACTATCAGATTGTAGGTTAATAAAATAACAGCTATGCATGTTATTCATATTGCTAGTCAGGAGTTAAGTTGCACTGTGGTCACCTGCTCCTTTACAGGGCAGAGGTTAAATTTGCTGCTGAGGAAACAGGCTTTTCTCCCCCTTTTTCTTTCGGCAGACATCTTGTATTTAGAGCCCATTCCTGTCAACTCCGAATGAAGTTTGCCTTCTCTTATTCTTGCTATTCACCTGAGAAAAGCTAGCTTATGTCAAGAAAGGTGAAAGACAATGCGTTTTCTTTGGGGGAGGGGGGGTTGGGGCCAGTCGATGCAACTTTTTAAATAAAGGAACTAATTCCCCTTATGCAGACACGCCACCCTATCAATGACATTCATCACGATAGATCCACCTGCTTCAGGATACCTTTAGGGTAAAAGATACGAAAGCCGAACACGGTGGGGCATTGTACATTGCGAGTGACAAATTTTCACAGCTTTAATGCTCGGAAAATATGATTTCCCAGGAAAGCTAACAGATTAAGACACTCGCCGAAATACGAAGTGTCCATTTCTTTGAGAGTAACTGCAAATGCGCCATTCTCGTTTTTTTCTTGCCATCCCAGAGGAGACACCCTTTATTCAGCCCAACTGAAGCCGTCTGACCCCTCCCTCCTCTTTATCGAAGCTTTGCAACAAGACTTCTACGCTTTTGGCGTGCCGTTGCTCTCACAAGATGGGCATTGTTTCCTCTCACTGTACGCGATTTACGCAGCCCCGCGATTAAGCCCGAGAGCCCTGAGCAAAACGCTACGCCAGACGTCTCGTTTAGTACTGTGGCTTTCGCGTACGGCGACAGCGTAAGAGTGCGACGGCAGCGGAGCACATATGGTACCCCTCCCCGTGTTCTCGACACTCTTTGACTTATAGTAGTGCGGCTGGGCTCAAGCCTCGCGTTGGGAGACGCTCTCTGCAACGGGCGTCCGAAGCGGAAAGGGGCGAGTGATTCCCAATCCTTAGTTACGCTGCTTGCGTAGCATGCGCCGAAGAAGAAATCCCGGGCAGTGCTTTCCTCCACCCGCTACCTCTGCGCCGTTGACGTAGTATGCCCCAAGATGGCGCCGCGGTCGTCGTCGTTGGCGGCGGTGGCCGAAACGCTGGCAGAAGCTGCGGTGCTAGTCCTGAAACAGCAGAGAGAGGGAACAAGGCGGCGGGCGGACGGCGACAGTATTTGTAGCAAGTAGCGGTGCAGAGGGGGCTTCCCCTCCTTTTCGGCTGTTGAGTGAGGAGGCAGAGACTCTCTGGGATAGCGGGTCCCCCGCCCCCTTCTGGCAGGGAGACCCCAACCTACCCGCGTGCGGAGCCGACACCCTTTTCTCGGCTTATCTCGCTGCTGCCTCCCCGGTGGGCCTTCCCACCCTTTTCCCCGACCGGAGATGATGAAGCTCAAGTCCAACCAGACTCGAACCTACGACGGGGACGGGTACAAGAAACGGGCGGCTTGCCTCTGCTTCCGCAACGAGAGCGAGGAGGAGGTCGGTGAGCCGGGCGCTGTTAGGCTAGGTTGGAAAAGGGGGAGAGTCGGAGGAGAGAAACGGCCGGGGTGCTGCCATACCGGGGAGTTGCGGGGGGTGGGTGGAGAAGAGGCGGGGAGCGGTGGTGTCGGCCAGGAACGGGACGACCGACATGAGAGGGCGAGAGAGGGGAGGTGTGACGAATTGGAGAGCTCTGAAGGGGGAGAAATGGGGGGCGGAGACGCTGGGTGGTACTCGACGGAGGATGGGGAGAGGGGCGGAGCTTGGGAGGGTGGCTGCTCCCGAAGAATTAGTCGGCCGAAGAGGAAGCGAAGGCTGGGAATGGCCCCCCGGTGCCCCTTCGGCCCGAGCTTACTAGTGGCTCCCATTGCACGCCTTCGGTTAGTAAGAGAGCGTGACGGACGGAGTTCCCGAGTGGCTAATAGTACGAGAACACGCGGCTGTTACTAGGCGAGAAGTGACTCACAACACTCCTTTGGCGCTCTCTCTCCCCTTTGTGAATCCATTTGTGGGAGGTGCAAATACTTTTGGGGCTCTGTGTAAAAAGACCATATACTCCCCGTTTGCCCCCTTTTCTCGTCGAGGGAATGTGTGCATTGTAAACGCTCATGATCTCCCTACAGTGAGATAACTGGGTTAATGCTAAAACGCAGGAATGGCTTTGAGAGCCTTTCTTCTGGAAACAGGACTTGTTATAAGTGCACACCCTTTTTCAGAAATGTCACACGTCTGCCCAAGGAGAAACAAGGGAGGAGGTGCATTGATCAGGGGATTATAATTACGTATATTCTTTAACATCAATAAGAAATAGGCGGTTGGATTCTTTATATGTGGTATGATTCTTTGTAGGTTGATTGCAGGAAGCCATATGTTTCAGCTGGGCTTTCCACCAAATATGTTTGCATAATTGGTTCTAGTCTGAAAGAGGGTGATGCATAGAAAAAAACTGGCATTAGAAGTTGCTGAAGAGGAAAATGTTTTAGTTTGTTACTGTAATTATTAAATGTTACTGATTGTTACACACATGCCACAGGTAGATTGCAGGATGGTGAAGACTGCTTGAATGAGTAGGAATACTACTTTTAAAATTATGTAAAACATCAAAGAAATTGATTCCACAATATTTGCACAATATTTTATAGTACAGTTGTGCTTGCTTATAGCTGTGGCAAATCAGCAATAGCCACTTGCAAAACATTCTTTTATGGAGTAAGAATAAGGTTTTTAGTTTAAGAATAACAGGAAAAAAATATCTCTTCATTTCCAGACTCTTCTAAATAAGTTTTTGTTCAGTTTAGAACTATTTTTGAATTTATAGTTAAGAAAGTTGATGAGTTTAATATACTAAGTTTTTTTTTTGTCAAAGGATAAAAGTCTGCAGAATGAAATACAAGTTATCCTCAACTTACGACATTTTGTTTAGTGACTTTTCAAAGTTACAATGGCACTGGAAAAAGTGACTTATGACCATTTTTCACTTAACAACCATTGCAGCATCCCCATGGTCATGTGATCAAAATTCAGATGCTTTTACAACTTTCTGACAAGCAGAATCAATGGGGAAGCCAGATTCACTTAACAACCATATTACTAATTTCACTGCTGTGATTACCTTAACAACTATGGCAAGAAAACTCATAAAATCAGGCAAAAGTTAACAGCTTTCTTGCTTAACAGCACAAAGTTTGGGCTCAATTGTAGTAAATTGGGGATTACCTATGTAAACAGATGTATATGGTATAATGTCTGAAATTTAGCACAGCTCTCCTGCTTCCATGGTCATTTAAGCATATTACATAAGATTGCAAGAAAGAAACTTATTGCTGGATCAGAAATTGCCAATAGAAAGATTTGAAAGGAACATGATCTTGATCAATTTTCATTATGATCATTGAAAGGAATACATACATTTGATTAGTACTTGAATTCAACATATTGTTTGCACCATACAATATTTAACTAAAAAAACCCTGTTTCTGATAATGTGTTTGGAAAAGTGATACTATTTAATTACTCGGGTATGTATAATATAATTCAACTAGTGTGTTATTGTTTGTAAGGCACTGTGTCTCATTAATCTATAGAATAACTTTGTAACATAGGTCAAGTATTGTTATGTCCACATTATACTTTGGGATATGAGAATGAGAGAGCATCCTGGCATTGACCACATAATGACTTTATTATATAGGAGAGACTAAAACTTGCTTCTTCCTGAAAGTTCTGTGTAAAGGCTGTATAGCTTCTCATTCATCTACTATACCATTTGTGGAAGTAAATATATGTTGTGTTGAGAAATGGAGCAGCAAGTACAGTACAAGTAGTCCTCAACTTTTGACCACAATTGAGCCCAAAATTTTTGAGTCAGTTTCCAAGCATCTGAATTTTGATCACATGACCATGGGGATGCTGCAACAGTAAGTGGAAAAAATGGCCATAAGTCACATTTTTTTCAGTGAAGTAACTTTGAATGGTCACTAAATATGAACTGTTGTAAGTCGAGGATTACCTATAGTCTCTTGAAGGTTCGTGGGCAATCTGTAGCAGTTTTGCTTCTGTCAACAGGTTGAACTCAGAAGCTTGAAGTTGATTGTCCACTTGGAGGCTATCTGCAGGATGGCACTGCAGAATAGTGGAGAACAAAGCAGCTTTCTGTTCCTGCATATAGCACGTGCAATATGGTGCATGGGCTCTTAATATGTTACAGGTTGCAAGTGTTCTTTTTTGTTGTAAAAATTATTATTGTCTAAATTCATTTTATATTTACATCTGAAAAGGAAAGAATAAATTATTAGATAAAGAATGAAGTGGAAAATAGTGTTTGAGGACATGAAGAATCACTTGGTGTTATTGTCTTATTTATCTCAAGTAATAAATAGAACTTAATAAGATTTAATTTTAATGTTCAATTTTATGTCACTGGCAAGAATTTATTATAATCATATGATACAATCTAGAACAGTTTTTTAGATGTACATAAACTAAAAATTGCACCAATACTTTAAAATGTTTGAATATAACTTTTAAAATACCATTTACAAATTAACTAGGAAAATATTATTTCTTCATCATAGTTATTAAACTACAAAACTGGGATAATTATTGACAAACATCAGAAGATCTGTAATAGTAAATCTGTAATAGGAAAATATAGTTTTAATACTACCAGATAAATAAAATAGTGTTGTGATGGATAGAAAAGAAGTAACTCTGATTTAATCACCAGAAAAATAAATCAGTAATTTAGAAAACTTTTAATCCCATAGTTTGTGGGAAAGACATTTATAATATTGCTATCTCTACAAAAAAACCTTACTCCTACTAGGCATCTGTTGCACTTCAGTTGGCGTGAATAGGTAATGCATACTGAATGCTGTGAACAGGCAAGCATTTACAGAAAGAAATGATCTTAAATTTTATATGATAAGTTATAACTGAGCAAATTTGGCACTTTAAAAATAAGGGTCAGTGTATCAATGTTAGTTGATAGTCTTTTTTAGGTACAAATCTGTTTAAAAAAATTCTTGCAAATGAACATGATAATAAATTTGAGTTTCTCTCAACTGGAGTGCCTTTGTTGTGGGGAGGCATTTTAGGTATTTTATATTGTGGATTTTTAATATTGTAAGCTACCTGGAGTCACAGTGTGTGAATTGACAGATATATGTTTGTTTAATAAATAATCTAGTAATAATGCTTAATAAGTGATGATAAGTCACCTACAATTTAGCATAATAAATGACCTGCCTCCACAATAAAAAAGCAACCAGCATCGTTATTATTTTTTAAATTACTAAAATCATTTAACGAAGGGCCAGAAAGAACAGATTGGTCTTCAGGATTTATAATGAAGTAACCAGCTAATCTCTTAATGAACACTTTTTCTAGAGGTAGAACCTCCGCAGAGAAGAGGTCCTCTACCTTGTAATAATTAACAGCTTTAGAAGTGAGCAACAGAAAATGTACAGTGCAATATAAACCTTATACCAAGGCAGGTTCAAGGTTTTCCTAATAATGTCTGATATCTGAACAAAGATGCTTAATGGTCTACTTTGCAGTATGGATTGATCATTGAGCTTTTTGTGGAAAACTTATTGTGTGTACTTTAAATGCAAAATATCTTTTGGTAATAGGTAAGATTTCTCAGGTGGCACATTAGGTTTTATATACTGTCCCCTGAAATAGGTGAACTAATGTGCCAATTATTATATCTTTTAGGTACCTGTTAAAAACCTATCCAGGCCATCTTTGTATGAATACTGCTTGGTTTTTGTTTGTTTCTCCCCCTCATTTCTACTCTCTCTGAGCACATGCATGTATTTATACTGTATTATAAAATAATTATTGTGTTGGTAATTGGTAAATTGTATAAAATATATTTGTATATATTGTAAATTATATTTTACAGCAGATGTAAAGTCTGGTTCAAAATAATGCCTTTCAGTTGTTAATAATGAAATTCTACAGATCAGCTTCTGGAACACTGAAGATTTTGGATTTATTTCATTGTTTTAAAACATGGTAGTGAAATCATTAAGATAATTGATTGTAGGCATATTTCAGGTTCCTTAATAATATCTCTCTAGAAAAACAGACATGGCTCAGAATGGAGGAATTGATAATCTTTCAAACAACTGCCCAAATAGTTGTCCCATGGAATTGGCTGATTGAAGCATTGTTTTTTCCTAGAATCATTTTTTCCCAGGTCTTCAGCTGGATCAAATGTATTTTCAGACTCAAACTATCATTTGCTAACTTCTTTTCATTCATTAAATTCGATGCTATTTCTTCAGTTTTGGAGATTAATCTATTGACAGAAAGATGGACAGGGACTTGAGCCTCTTTCCTTAATCTTTTCAATATATTAAGTTAGAAAGAAACACTTTTGTTAGTATTATGGTGTAGCACACAAGTACAGAAGTACATAGTAGTACAGAAATGCCAGACATGATATTCATCTACTTTGGGATGAATAGGTGCTAACATACTTACCTTACTGCATTTAACAAACTCTTAATATTTGTGTTACCATAGTATTGTGCATTTAAATAGAAACGTTAGCATTATCAGGCTCTACATATTAGCTTTGTGAAGTTAATAAATGTTCACCATAAACAGAGATGTGCTCTTTGTATTTTGCACTTGGATAATGGCCTGCATAAGATAGCATTTCAGGAATGTTAATGCTTTGGAAAAATTTCTAACCCTAGATTGTATGCTAGGAAACACTATACTCTGTGTATACCTCAAACACAAGCCAAATGACTCTTTTTTATTTCCTTTTAAGACACTATCTTAGCAGCACATAATTTTTTCAAAGAGTTTCTTCTATTTTACATTCATATAATGAGAAACTTCATCATGCAGCAAGAGAATAAAATTCTGTGTATGTCTCAGAAGCTTGCTTTTACTAGTTTGTTTCAAATATTAAAAATGCATGCTGAGAGTTTGGGAGCAAACAGTTGCTCTTATGGTACAAGTGTATCAGGATACTTCTGACTCCCCAGTGTTCTTCTGCAGTCTTCAGTAATTGTTTAGATGCAAAAGTCAGATAGTTGTGTTCCCACTTTTCCACACTGAATGTGTCACTTCCACATTAAAACATTTAATGTTAATTTTGGTAATTTTTATATCATACTTAGTTTCATAACATAGGAAAACTAAGATTTTCATTCCTTGCACTATTTTTAGTCCTTGCCAGTGAATTTACAAATACCATAATTCAGTAAGTATCACTATCCTTACTAAACTATATAGAGTAACTGTTTCAGTGTATGAAAAAATTGAAATGAAAGCAAAATGATGATAATGTAAGTAATATTGATTTGATAGGCTTTATTTGGCCAGGAAAAAACAATTTCTGCAGGTAAAAAGTGTTCTGACTCTTTTAAACACGTAGTCTTAGATAACCATCTCCAACCTATGTGGCTGTCTGAGCATATGAAAATACAGTTAATTCACTGTTAAAGAGCCCAGGAATGGTATGAAAAATCTTACATTTCCAGTTAGCAATTTTTATTGTTAAGAAATTGAAATTACTTGAACAATTGAAATCAAAGCAAGATCTGGAAAGATTTAAAAAAATCTGTTAGAACTGGCCCCATACTGACCAGATCTGCAAAATATAAAACCCAAATCAATGCAAAGGATGTGCCAAAAAGTGTGGTTGATGCTGGACTACCTCCAGGTTACAGTACAGCTTTGCTTATACAGCAGTGGTGTGTGCATGAAAGACTTGCCAGGAGGAAACCTTTTCTCCAATCTCATCACAGAAGTCATTGTCTAAACTATGCAAAACAAAATCTTGATAAGCCTGAAACATTCTGGAATGAAATGCTTTGGATTGATGAAACTAAAGTTCAGTTGTTTGGCAACAGCCACAAAGAATAGATTTGGAAAGGAAAAGTGAAGCATTTAAAACTTGCCAACAGCTTGTTATGTGCAGGATGGCTTTATTATGGGATTTGTGTGGCGGCTGCTGGAATAAGAAATACTGTGTAATAAATTTGGCTAAATATCGATATATATAAAAGTTATAAATATATATAAATTAATGTGAGGTGCGTGAAGACACAATGATCTAAAACATATCTCCAAATCAACCTTGAAATATTTATTGGAAAGAAAGATAAATCTTTTGAAATGAAATACACATTTCCCAGACTTGAGTATTATTGAAAATCTGCTGGGCGAGAGTTTCTGTCAGTACTTCATTGAAACATTTGAGCAGGATGCCTAAATGTTGTCATGCAACTGTATATGTGTCACATAGCTATGTTTGATTTTTAAAGTAATACCTTAATTTTTAGATGTTGACCCTGGTAGCATTAGAAGATCATTACATTACATAAAATGTTTTATGGAAGTATTTAATTTAATTATCAAGTGTTAAAGAATTTTAAGAGTTTGAGAGATTTTCCCATAGAATGACCTGTTCCCATTAAGATTGGATGGTTTCCGAGAAGAAAGCTCCCTTTCTTACTTTGCCTACAGAGAACTATTCGCAAACTAGTTGTAAACTTTCTCATTTTCCCTTTTTAATTCTGTTGCTGACAATTGTATTTCATAGTATCCGAATTTGAGCTTCCCAGCAGATTTCACAGAAAGGAAGCAAAAAGAGTAGTTACAGAGTTAAAGTGTGTAGCGAAAAGCTTCATGAATAAATTGAATTCATTTCTTCTCTCATGATGATAGATAAAACTGTTTGAAGAAAGAAGCAGATTTTCACCTTTAGCCAGGAAAGGCTTCTTTATTATTTTAGTAAGTAGAAGAACCGTAGAGCTATGAACCTTTTTTTCTGTTAAACTATGTCATGTGCAACTGGATTTTTATAGAGGTTTTAATCCATATTTTCACTCTGACATTTGATCCTTTTGTTGACAGATCATGAAAATGCACTTAGTCTTAGGATATAAATCCTGACTCTGCTCTCCAAAAGTCATTTGAGCAGTTTACTCAGGTTGTATAAATAATAGGACAAAACTGTCTCTTCTCATCCACGCTGCAACGAGAGTCCAGGAATGGGATATGACTCCTCCCTCTGATGTCATAGAGCTGAGTCTGCCACTGTAAAAAGCCAGCCCCTTGTTGGCTCGTAATATTTTTGACTCAGCTGCTTGTCTTTGAGCCTTGTCTCTGAAAGGAGTCTTATTGAGCTAAAAAGAGAGTTTAGCAAATAGCAATTTCTGTAGCAAGGTTTCTAGCCTTCTTACTGCTCCTGGGGCTTCGGTCGAGATTTAACACCAGGAGAGTGGGGATCCACTTTCCTGCAGTGCCAAGGCTTTGGCGCTTCCTCGCTGAGGGACTGTGGACTCAGGGAGCATTCTGCTGAGCCTCCCACGCAGTCCCAAAGATAGTGGAGACTTGCCATTCTGCTGCTAATCTAGCCGCTTTGCAGCTGATTCCGGAGCTCAGTTCTGCCGCTTCACAGCTATTCCTGGCTATTGCTGATCGCTCGGGACCTGGTATGTGCCTAAGGAGTGAGAGAGGTAGTGAGGCCATCCCAGGGCTACCGCACGTGGCGGGTGGCCATTTTGAAAGTTGGGTGGCCATTTTGTCTTTTTAAAAAAAGCGGACATTAATTGGGCCTCACAGCTTCCACAGCTCACCTGGCCGATGCTACAGGCAGCACTAACACAGGGGAAGCTCACAGCTCCTCTTGGGCCTGCCCTGTTTGTGGAATGGAGAGGGAAGTCACCCAGTCAGATCCCAAGGGCATGGAAGAAGCCCAATGTTGTCAAGCCCCTATGAGGAAGAAAAGAAGACAAAGAGGCCATTCTGCAAATAGAGATGCTGCAGCTAAGATCAGGGCCAAGGCCCTGGTTCCCAAAACAACTTCCAAATCGGAGCTCAGGGCTGAGAAGAAAAGGTATGCAGCTTTGGAAAAGCAGTTTGCAAAGACTTTTGCACAGATGAGGGACCAGATCCAGCAGGCTTCTCAGTCAGGGCAGGTGCAGGTTTGCCCAGAGGTTTCTATAAGGGGGGGGGGGAATAATGCTCCCAGTTTTGCTAGCCGCCTTTTAGCTTGGTCTCCAGAGAGGGAGGAAGAAGAGCTTTTACCCCAGGATCTAAGCAGATCAGGGCCCTCCTCTAGACAGGCAGCCTGGGACCCCGGTCCCTCTTTCCTCATAGGTCAAATGATCCAAAGGGGGGATAGGCCTAGGCCTGAGGCAACCTATACTCCCACTGCTGCAGGCTTACATCCAGGGAACAGGCCTGATGACGACAGAGAAATGGTCTCAGTGGCCATAAGGCAGGGCCTGGCTGAGAGGTTTCAACAACTCCTATGCCCACTAGGGGGAGGACAGTCCTTGTTCCCTAATTTGTCCCAAGGGGTCTCTTCATCCCACAAAGGCCTTCCCAGGCAACAGTTCAGTTTCCAGCCTACCCAATCAGATTGGGGCGAGAATGAGGAGAGTGATTATACCAATCCTTCTAAACTCCTCATTCTGAGGAGGAGGAAGGTGAGATCAGACATCCTAATTTGTCTGAGGAGGAGGAATTTAGATCTGATCAACCTCCCTCAGCAGCGGTCTTTAAACCTTCTTTATTTAAACCGCTCCTGCACAGAGCTTTGGTCACAGCTCAGTTAACTCCTGAGGAGGTGGCTCCAGAACCACAGGTGGCCTCTTCTAGCCACAGTGACTCTCTGTTCTCCAAGCCAGTGGTTATACAGAGGTACTCCCTTCTCCGCTGATATTCCTTGATTCAGTGAAGGGTCAGGGCCTCGCCCTTCATCACATGACAGGTGATTTTATAACGTGGGTCCTGCCTTGGCCAACACCCTGCTAGTGCCTTCAGTGGACGCCCCAGTGGTAGCCTCATTCTCTTCATCAGGCACCCCCACTGAGCCAGAGAATGTGCTTAAGGCGGCTGACAAAAGGTCAGAGCAAACACTCAAGCGCACCCACCAGGCAGCAACTTGGGCTATCTGGGCATCTATGGCGGCTTCGTTTTTCATGATATCATCACTGCACTGGCTACACCAGCTGCAAGAGAGGCTCCTGGCCACCGATTTCAGGGCACATCAAGATCTCAACAAGATAATTGCGGTGGCAGAATTCACGGCGGACGCTACATTGAATTCAGCCAAGTTTGCTTCCAGGGCCAGGGCCTCCAGTGGTGGCCAGACGGTTCCTTTGGCTATGAAATTGGCAGTCCGATTCACACCATAAATGGAAGTTGGCGTTGGTCCCATGCGCTGGAGAAAGGCTGTTCGGCGACGCCCTAGAGCCATACTTGGTAGAAACCAAGGACGAGGAAGATCCTCTCCTCAGTGGGGAAGAGATCGGAATATTGCCTCTTCCTTCAGACCTGAATCCACCGCTCGATTCTCCAGGGGCCAGAGGGCATTTCCTCTTTGCTAAGAACAACGCCCTGAGGCTTCAGGCAGGCAACAACAGGCTCCCGGTAAATGGCTCTTTCCAGGGGGAGGAGGTCATTCATTCCAACACTGGAAGTGAATGCCCCATTTTATCCCCCATTGGAGGCCATTTGGCTTTCTTCGCCTCCAGGTGGGTGGAGTCAACATCAGATGCCTGGATGCTTAAGACAGTGAGGTCGGGCCTCCAGCTTGAGTTCCTTTCTCCACCCCCACGATTTTTTTGTTCTCTGCCCTACATCTAGGGACAGCTCCAACACGGGCCCTCATGGAATCGGCCATTCAATATCTTTTTGACATATGAGCATACAGCTGGTTCCACTGGATCAACGAGGGAGAGGCTTCTACTCTCACCTCTTCGTGATCCTAAGGCCTCGGGGATGGTGAGCCATCCTTGACCTTAAGCTCCTAAACATTTATCCCAGACAGGTGTTTTAAGATGCAGACCTTGCATTGCATACCAGAGAGCATTCGGGAGGGCAACCTCCTCTCCTCCATTGACCTCATAGAGGCTTACCTCCATATATGGCCTCATCACTGCCAGTTTCTCCGTTTCTGTTACCAGAACGAACATTTCCAGTACCGGACTTCCCCTTCAGTCTTTCGTCCGCCCCCAGGGTCTTCACGAAAATCTTGACAGCATTGGCAGCTACTCTTTGAGCTATACCAGTGAGGGTCCAGTGCTACCTGGACGACATCCTGATCCAGTCACAGTCAATCCACTTTGCCCATCATGACTTTCACATCACGTTGCAGTGTCTACGAGACCACGACTTTTCGATCAATCTCAAGAAAAGCCACCTCTCCCCAATGACCAGGCTTCTTCATCTCGGTGCGATCATCGATACATCACGCTGTGAGGTTTTTCTGTCCTCAGAATGTGGGGAGAGCCTCAACGACTTCATCCTCCAGATTCAGTGGCAGCACACTGTTCCCTTGTCTCACCTGTCTCAATTCCTGGGGAAGATGATTTCATGCATTGGCATTGTCCCGTGGGCCCGCCTTCATACCCGGGCACTTCAATCAGGGTTCAGGTCCCACCACAGTTCCTTCGGTCCTTCAGGTGGTGGCAATCTCAGGCAGTTTGGTGGGGTCATCCCTTCAAGGAACCACAGAATCCTGCTCACCACAGATGCCAGTCTTCACGGCTGGGGAGCCCATCTGTCCGGCGAGATAGCTCAAGGGAGTTGGTCTGAGGTAGACAGGGCATGCCCCATAAATTGGCTAGAACTCAGGGCCATCTTCCTAGCCCTGAAACACTTCCGGGACAGGGTGGCGGGTGCCATGTTTTGGTCATGATGGACAATGTGGCCGCAAAGGCCCATGTCAACAGGCAAAGGGGGACCAGGTCCAGGGCCTTGATGAGAGAGTCAGAGCACCTGGGGAGATTGGCATAGAGACACCTTCTATCTATCAGGGTGGACCACATTCCAGGGGTCGACAATATTCAGGCCGACTGGTTGAGTCGCTCAAGAGTCGATCAATCGGAGTGGAGTCTCCACCCTTCATTGTTTCTGGCTTTGTCCCACAGATTTGGAACTCCAGCAGTAGATCTCTTTGCCATTCCTCAAAATGCTCAGGTAAGCAGATTCTTCACCAGGTTTCCAACCCAGGGAGCGGAGGGGACCAATGTGCTTTGGAGCAACTGGCCTCCAGGGCTCCTCTACGCCTTTCCCCCCTCTTCTGATCATTCTGGCCATAATTCAGAAGTTGTTAGAGAAAAGGCAGAGCTAATTCTCCTGGCACCCTATTGGCCCAGGAGACCCTGGTTTGCAGATCTGGTGAATCTCTCTGTAGATCAGCCAGGGAGGATCCCGGCCAACAGGATCATCAGGGAGCCTTGCTCTACCCAGACCCTCAGTGGTTCTGCTTAGCCATTTGGTGCTTGAGCGGCAATCTATGAGGAATTCCAACTTCCCTGACAGGGTGATTGATACTATACAGGCTTCCCGAAAACCTTCCACCACGCACATCTACGATGCTACCTGGAAGGTCTTCTGTTCCTGGTGCACTAAATCGGCATGAGACCCCTCTTCAGCATCTGTTTCAGAGGTGTTAATGTTTCTTCAAGATGAGCTCGATCAGGGAGTCTCACCTAACACTCTTCGCTGTCAGGTAGCGGCTTTGTCTTCAGTTCTATCCTGGGAAGGTTATGCTTCCTTATCCCATCATCCTTGCGGGTTCTTGAGGGGGGCGGCTAACCTTTGACCTCCAGTTGTACATAGATTTCCCACATGGGACCTCCCTAAAGTTTTGCAGGCTCTTACGGGTTCCCCATTTGAGCCCCTTAGATCAGTGTCTCTCCAATTGATGACCATCAAGGTGTTTTTTTCTAGTGGCCATTACCTCGGCCAGGAGAGCGTCGGAACTAGCGGCTCTCTCCATCAGACAGGATCTGTGTGTTTTCCATGAGAACAGGATGGCTCTAAGGTTAGATCCTACGTTTGTTCCTAAAATAAACTCTTGGTTTCACTGAGCGCAAGACATAGTGTTACCAGATTTCTGCCCCAGGCCACAACATGAGTTGGAACACAAGTAGCATACGTTGGATGTAAGGCAGGCCCTTCAGATCTACATCAAGTGGACGGCTGCTTTTCGAAAATCCGAGGCCATGTGTCATTTCATCCCACATCCTTGGGGAACAAGGTGGCTTCATCGACAATTGGTAGGTGGATTAGAACATGCATCTCCAAAACCTACCAAACTTTGTCCCTGCTGTTCCCAAGAACATCATGGCTCACTCCACTGGGAGTGCTGCTACTTCTGCCACCTGGTCTTCTCAGGTGTCGCTGGAGGAAATCTCCAGAGATACCTAGGCGTCTCCTTTAACGTTTATACAGCATTATCGCCTGGATTCCTTCACTTCGGCTGAGGCCTCGTTTGGAAGGAGGGTGCTTCAGAAGGTGGTACCACAGTCGGAGTGATTGAACCAGACGTTGGTCCTCCCATGGACACGCAGGCTTTGGTATGTCCCATTCCTGGACTCTCGTCCCAGTGTGGATGAGAATGGGCATTGGTATAATTACCTGAGAACGCTCTTTCTATCTACACTGCAAGAGAGTCCTGCCCCACCCTTATACATCTGGTCCTGATGGAGGGGTGTGTGTTTTTTCGTATTAATGATGCATGCATAAGACATGCTTTTAGTGGTATGCTGTTTGGGAATGTGAACATTCATACAATTTTTTTTTTAGATGGTGCTGTGTTGTTTGTGAACCTGAATATTTACAGCAAAGGTTAATCTGAAAATGAATGTCTCATTGGTCAAGATAATTGTGTCCATCAAGTAAATGAAATGCACAATAGCCACATTTGTTTTTACAAATGATGAAAAACTGGAACATGTAAATGAATTTATGCATCTTATAGGAAGTAGAAAAATGAATGGATAAATTTTAAGACATAAAGTTGGGTAGAAAAGTGATGATTAACATGTAGTTTGTTGCAAAATAGGAATATTTGCTTTTTAAAAAGTTTTTAAAAGCTGTACATGAGATCATGCTTCTGCATCATTTTGTATATGGAAGTGAGAGCTGAGTATTCAGGAAAAATATAAAAATAAACTGAATCCAATAAAGAATAGGATACTTAGGTGTTTGGGTAAGCAGAACTGACAATGAACAGTTGCTGAATTACTATGGACTGAATACAAAAGTGAATGGCCAATATGAAAAAAGTAGGTTGAGGTAGTTTGGTTATGTAGAGAGAGGGAATGAAGATTAAATAACAGATTTAAGTACATGAAGATATTTTAGATGTATAGAAATCACTAATAAAAATCACCTTATAATGCTGTATTTATTAATATAAAAATAATATAACATTATTCTGTTGTAAAATTTTATGAAATATTTACCAAAGAAAAATATTACTTCATTTTCAGATTATTATATGATATTGAGTCATTGCCAACTAATTACTATGTAGGTTTTTTTGCAACATCCCCAGGATCATGTGGTCAAATACTTGGCAACTGACTCATATTTATGACTGTTGATATGTCCCAAGGTCATATGACCCCCTTTTATGACCCAAAAGTGTTTTTAAAAGAGGCAGCTAGACTTTCTTCACCTTTGGAACAACCATGACCTGGATGACTCAGACTCTCTATAGACATTCCCCTTTTATGATCTCTGACAAGCAAGTCCTTTACTGTTGATTGATTCTAAAAGGCAGAAACTGTTCACCACTTCAGTATCTTCATTGTCAGTTCTAAGGGGGTTATTTTATCTGTTGTCATTAGTTGAGTCTTCATATTTAATTCTGCTAGTATTGTTTTTTTCACTGTGCTGCTTAATTTTGTTACTAGAGATTGCAGATAGTTTCAATTATCAGGATAGTTATCAGCATAACATAGGTTATTGATGTTTCTTTCTACAATTTTAAGACTATGTTCATCTTCTTGCAAGTTTCTGTTAATTATATATTGAGTTTACGAGTGTATCTATATTTGTTGTGTTCCTTTGTCAATCTAGAGCTGGTATGCTTAACCATATTCTGTAGCTATCTAAGTTTCTCATGAGGACAATGAGACATTCAGGATTCTCCTTTTTTCTAAGCACATTCCATAGCGTGATGTGATTGACATAATCAAAGGTCTTTCTGTAATCAATGAAACACATAGTGACTTATTTTTTGTATTCTTTGGCTTTCTTAATTATTTAGCTTGAAGTAGCAATAATGTCTTGTGTTCCTTTGCCTTTTCTAAAGCCAGAACATCTGTCATTTTTCCCATATAAAGCTCTAATCTGCATTGGATAATCCTAAGCATTATTTTTCTAGTATGTGAAATTAAAGATATTGCACAATAGTTTGCATATTCCATTACATCTCATTTTTTAATATTGAAATGTAGGTTGATCATTCTCTAGATTTGCTAACATAGCTTGGTTATAATCTTTACTGTTGTTTCCCATATTTTTGTGGATATTATTGTAGCCTTCCAATTTAGTAATGACCAGAGTGCTGATTTAACTTCAAGTACAAGTACAACCGGTAGTACATTCTTAAAAGTAGGGAATATTTTCTAGAGTATCTTATATGTTGACTTATCTGTTCTAGTGTATTGAAATGCACTCTTTCCATTGTTGTTTGATCATCTTTGAACTGGTTCCTATCTGTCCTTGGTACTCTTTGGCATACCATTTTGAGCCTTCTCTTGAGTTCAGAGATCTTTTCCTTGTTTTTCCTTGGCTGTTTCCATCTTGTACAGTATATTTTTACAGACATTGAAATACTGCTTGTCTTTTTAAACAGCTCTCTGAAACCCGTTGTTCTTTTCTGAGATTTATGTCTTCTCTTCTTTGCAATTTCCAGTTTGTTCTGCATCTAGTTTGCTTTCTTATGTCCTTCATTCTTATCTCATTCCTCCTTAGTCACTTTAAGTGCTTTCCACAATTCCCCTGGTTCTCTATGTGAGATTCAGGACTTCAAAGTAATTCCTGATGTTCTTCTTGAAATTGGTGGGTATATGTTCAAGATCATAATGTGGAAATTGATTGTTTTGTTCTGTTTTAGCTTATCAAGGAAGATGAGCAGTTTGTGATCTGTTCCATAGTCCTTTTCACAACAGTTATTTATTTTCTCATTAATAGAAAAAACCTGTTAGTTTTTTAAATGTTTGTGGTATTTTTTATTTAATTAACCACCGAGAGTCATTGACAGAGATGTATGGCTATAGAAAATGAATGAATTAATGAGTGAATGAATTAATGAATTTTAGTAGTTTTAATGCTTTCTACTTGGCTCTTTAGAACAATGGCATATGCATGAATTCAGCTTGGCTTTTGTTTATTTAATTTAAGCATATTCTTGGAGTATTGTAACCATGGTTGGCTACAAAATATTTGCAAATGCTGCTTTTTTCAAAACTCCATCCTTTGCTATTGTTATAGTCCATAGTATATGTGCCTTTGATGATTGGTAGGTTCTGTGTCACCCCTTTACATTGAGTCATTTGGGAGAAGCAAGGTATGCATATATACAGACAGAGGGGGGAAGATATTTGTCATAGTTGGCAGACGTCTGAAACATTTTTATAATCGTTTTGTTAAAAACTTTATCTCATGCCTTAAAGCTAGTTCTTAAAGGAAATTTAATGTTTGCTTATTTCTGTTTTCAAATAAGTTTGGTGTTTTAATATTCTTAACAGAGTAGTTTGTGGCATTTTCTGTTTCTGACTTTTTTGATTGTATATTTCAATCAATCCACTTTAATCTTATTTTACAGATTATTATTATGGGGAAAGACGAGGAAAAGGGACTCTGTATGTTTGCCACTTTGAGTTACTTATAAAGTAATAAGGGTGGAATAAAAAGTCTGATGATTTGGGGCCAGTTTCTTTCTCCCAACCTGCTTACCGGGTTTTGTGGGGAATATAGCAGGAGGAAGTAGTATTGTATGTTCACCACCTTGAATTATTTACAAATGCAATAAAGATGGATATAAGTGAGTAAATAAATATAATTTCCACTCTCTGTCTTTATCTAAGCACAGGTGGACTTAGAATACTCTCTGGAACTGAAAAAAATTACATAGCAGGATACCATCTTGTAATTGTAGAATTGTGTAAGGTATAAACATGTACACAAGCTCTGTTGTTATTTATAGGTGCTGTTAGTTAGCAGTAGTCGTCATCCTGACAGATGGATTGTCCCTGGAGGAGGAATGGAGCCTGAAGAGGAGCCTAGTGTGGCTGCTGTGCGAGAAGTTTGTGAAGAGGTATGTTTTCAAATTCTGCTTGGATCCAAAATTGTCTATTCTTTCTATTCATTCCTTTCACATTCAAAATTGTCCAAATATTAATTGTATAGTACAGATAGTGATCAAGTTACAAGTTCATATAATAACTGGTCAAAAATTTACAATGGCACTTGAAAAAAGTGTCTTATGACCATTTTTCAGACTTATGACTGTTGCAGCATCCCCTTGGTCACGTGATCCAAATTCAGATATTTGGCATTGGTTCAAATTTATGATTGTTGCAGTGTCCTGGAGTCATGTGGTCACCTTTTGCAACCTTCTGAGAAGCAAAGTCAATAGGAAAGCCAGATTCATTTAACAACCATGTTCCTAAGTTAATCACTGCAGTGATTCACTTAATTGTAACAAGAAAGGTTGTAAAATGGGGAAAAACTCACTTAACAACAGCTTTGCTGGCTGGGAAATTCTGGGAGTTGAAGTTCACCAGGCTTAAAGTTGCCAAGGTTGGAGACCCCTGCCCTAATATTCTGCGTGCATAAGCACACCAAAACGTGCCTACCGTCCCTGTCCTATTGTTTCTTTTTTTCTTATTCGTATCCATTTCATGTATTTATAACCATGTTTATACTTATACCTGTTATCTAATAATTGTTTGACAAAATAAATAAATAAATAAAATAAAAATAAAATATATTGTTTTCATGACAATTGCCTATAGAAGAGGAGGAAAATCCATTTATCTTGAAAAATCACAAAATAATTTGCTTTGGTATACTTTTGTGATACTTTATAAATGTGATCCTCTTCAAATTTATCTTAACTTGTCTAGTCCTTTTAAGAAATAGGAATTGCCAGCAATTTTATATCCGAGGAGAATTAGACTGTAGGGCATGGGACCAGTTTCTTTAAAAAAAGTGCACCTCCCCTTTTATATCTACTCATCTCTTCTGGTCCAGCAGGATGGGCATGTTACACGTGCTTTACGCTAAAAAGAAAAGAAGACTAATATTGTTAGTAGACAGGCAGTTTAGTGAACTTATCTAGAAATTGCTTCTGCCATCACTGCCAGCATATTACTATAGGAATCTAGGATAATTTGCCACAGCCAGCTAACCACTGCTAGCTCGCCACTGCCAACTCACCTCTGCCAACTTGCTGCCAAGTTGCAGCAGAACAACTCCACATGGGCAACTCACCACAGGGACATCGCCACACATAGCCAGAGGCAAAGCCATTGGGCAAGGAAGCAGGTGGGCAGAGTACAGAGTGCATCAGGGTGGTTGGCAAGGAAGTGGCAGTGGCTGGGTTTTTTTCCATTTTCAAAGCCCCCACTACTGCTGCTGTGGGCATGGAGCCATTGACAATGCTGTCACTGCAATGGGCTTAGAGCTGCCTCCATGGCTACTGCGACACCAAGCCAGTGGCAGCATTGATGGTGGAGGCTCCATGCCTAGTGTGGTGGCAGCAACATCAGCAGCAGTTTCTGTGCCCTGGCATGGCAATGGCATCATTGACATCAGCAGTCTATGCCTGGCACGGGGGTAGCAACATCAGCAACAGAGGCTTTGCACCCTGCATGGTGGCAACAACATCAGCAGCTGCACCATACCTGACGCAGCATCAGCATCAGTGGTACCGCAGCAGGCTCAGAGCCGCTGCAGCACCATGCTCAGAACCTGGCACATCGACGGTATGGGTGAAAATGGGAAGCCCCTGGCCGCTGCCACCTATCTGCTGCTCATCCCGGCTGAATGACAGTACCAAACAACAATGTGCAGCCAAACTTTCGAGGATCTACCTGACCAGCTGGAACAGCTTGTGATCAGACGTGAAGGCAGGGGCCAGCAGAGGAGGCAAATTTCCACCGGGAGAGATCGTGAAACACGAGCTTCTAGCCTGTCAACTTTTGGTTTAACCCAGTTGTTGGGAGAATATTCTTCTCCCAGGAGAAGGCGATCTACCACTGTGGGAGATCTGGAATAATGTCAGGTTTCCAAGTGATGAAATCCATTTAAAAAGAAAAGAACAAATCCATCTTCCAAGACAATTTCTTTTATTTAGGAAAGCATCAAATTGGCAAAGTCCATGGAAATTCTGGATCTGACACACCCACAATGTTAAAAACAACTTCCAAAAGTCACATTCTCCAATAGAAGTAATTCAACATTGCTTGATGTCATAAATCTGCACTTCAAGGGGCCCAAGCACAGACAGCTCGTCCCACGGGAAGAAGAATCACCTATCCAAAACACTCTCTTTATCTCCATTCCTCCCCCTTTAGGAATGTGGCAAGCCCAAAACCCTTCCCCCCATGACTTCCACAGAGAAAGTAAGAAAAAGAATATATACTAAGCCTAACTAAAATGGCTACACATATGTCAATTTCAGGCTTGACAGATTGCTGCTACTGCAGTTCCCAGCCTCTTCTGCTTGGAGTCTGGAGGGAGGGGGGCCCTGTGAAAATGGGATGACCTCAGCCACTGTTGCCTTCCCACTGCTCTGCACTCTGCCCACCCACCCACCCGCTCACTTGCTTGCGCTCCCTGCTCTCTGTCCACCAGTGGCGAGATCTCCCTGCGGAGATTTGGCTGTTTGGAGTTGTCTTGCAATGACTTGGCAGTGGCGAGTTGACAGAGGCAACCTGGCTGCAGTGAATTGTCCCATCTGCACTATACAGCATCTGGCAAATGAAAGAGTTTTCATATACATTTTTGATGTCAGATATTGGAACCTGGCATATAAGATCATTCATTCATCCATCCACCCATTCATTCATCCATCCACCCATTCATTCATCCATCCATTCATTCGATTATAAGGCTGCCCATCTTTAAGGACACCTGGAGAAGCCTAGAACAACAGTAAAGCCCCCAAACCACTAAAACCATAATATAAGTGTTGGCAATCCCTATACTATTTCCAGAAATACATTTAGCAAAGAGAGGTGGTGGAGAAATCAAATTGAAGGCTCCCTGTTCTCCAAAATTGGAGGCGAGAACTACCTTTAGAGTTCACTGAATGTTTTAAGAAAGCTCATCAATTTTTGAGAATAGACAGTACAAAATTTGAAGAAAAAAAAAGAGCTCTGGATTGAAAAAAAAAAAAAACTGGGGAAGTGCACTACAAACCTCCACTTAAGAGACAAGACCTAATGATAGAGGATTCTCCCTATCCCAAATGATAATCCTAAACCTTATCCCTACCTAATAAGGGTGAGAGCAGGATGTAAGGGTGCACAGGAGTTTGAACATTTAAGGGTTATATCTTGGAATTTGGCTAAATGCCAGGTATACCTGTGAGAAACCTGTAATTCATGGTTTGAACTTGGATGAGAAAATAGACTGGGATATAATATAAAGATCTGAACAGATGAAAAGAGGAGTGTCCGTCTTTCAGAAAGGTGGTGGATTTCTGAAAGGCGAACACTCTTCTTTTCATTTGTTCAGATCTTTATAATATATGCCAGGTCTATTTTCTCATCCAAGTATTTCAGGTGTAGCCTTAAGATAGAGGGGGTTGGTAGGATGATATTGTTATTGTGACTTTGGAGATGTCCAGAAGCACTGCTTCACCAATAACTAAATATGAGGTGTTGTTTTGTGAGCTTGCACCTGAGAAATAAGCTAAGAGGTTGTAGATGATGTTACTTTACTGACCTCTGAAACACTACAGCTTCACCCTACCTGCTCAATCTTTTCAAAAGTTAGTACTAGATTTATTTAGATTTTCAGTTCAAGCAACATTTCAACTTAAACCCCTGGGGAGGGGGAGAAACAGCTTTTGAGTTCATGGCCACCATGAAAATTACTAGCTTGTTCAATGTGATCACAGTCCATATCCACACAGATATCTGCATATAAGAGCTGGGTTTTTTTTTTTGTCTCAGAGCAAATCATATTATAGGTTACCATATTGACAAAGAACACTTCTAAAGGTTCACAAACTTCCACCATGGTACAGTGTAAAAATCATACCATGGAATTATATATAATTCTTAAAAGTTTGTAAAATATATAATTTAAATTATAACTGATTTTTAAAATAATTTGAACTATGACTTATATTAAATGCCTTTTTCTTTTCTTTGAATATATCATAGGCTGGAGTGAAAGGGACATTAGGAAGATTAGTAGGAATTTTTGAGGTAAGTACAAATATCACCAGAATTGATAAAACATTTTTATATGTAATTAAAGTTTGGAAGCATGTAGAGCTTCTGTTACGGTAGGTTAGAAGATAAATTTTCTCTGATTTGCATCCTCTTCAAAATGTGGTACCACTTGTAAATGTAGGACAAAAATGCTTGAAGACATTTTATGGTTTAACTTACTAGTAGTATCTGAATCTCCTTGATTAAGAAATCAAGACATAATTGAGCATCGCTATTGATGAGACATATTCTAAGTATATTTTCAACTCAGTGCTAAGATTAACATTGTAGCTGTCGTGTTTCTTCAAATTAACTTAGTTTATTATCCTTTCAGAACCAAGACAGGAAACACAGAACATATGTTTACGTACTTATTGTCACAGAAGTATTGGAAGATTGGGAGGATTCTGTGAATATCGGTAAGCAAGCATATTAATTTGTGTCCTTGATTCTCTTTAGGAGGATAACAGTTGAATTCCCCTATTTAGATTAAGGTTTATAAAATGTGAGTTTAAAAAAAAAATCTTATTTGGAAGATTTCTTCTGTAGTTGTTACAAAGTGTATTATATTTTTGTTGCTTATATTTTCATAAAAAATAGCACATAAATATTCACATCTTGAAAATATGTATTTTTCAAAGCTTGATAGTACATAATCAGATCCTTTTTTCAGAATCAGTTATGCACTTCTAACCTAGAGTTAACGAAACACTCTTGCAGTATACTGAGCAATATGTATGAAATAGCTATTCTTGTTATCTTCCAGTTGTTATTTTTTATTTGACCTTAACCTTCTAAGTATTAGGATAAAAATAGGTTAAGACAAAAAATAGTCATATTAAGAATTCAGTCTCTTACAAATTGCCTCATGTTTCCAAAAGTCAGAGAAATGATAAAATAGTATCTAGTACATGTGCATTTTAAGATAACAATCTTACTATACAACATCCATGATTTGGGGGAATGGCTATTTCCTAATCTTAGATTTTCCATGTTTATATCCTTGAATAACAACTACACCATCTACAATTTGCAGAACTATAACAAGTTCTCAATGTGACTCAGGTTTTCATTTTCTGTTCTATTCCACACATCCTTTTAATCATATAGTAATTTAATTTTTTACGCTTGAAAAAAATTTATTAGAAAATAAACCCTGGTTTTTTTTTTTACTTAACTGAAAACTTGTTAACTAAATTATTTCCTTCTCAGCTACTAATTATAGTAAATTACTTCAATGTATGTACAATAAACTTAACAGGTGATACAATAACACTCAGTTTTTCCTGTAATTGATTTTTGAGGAGATTGATTAGATAGGTTGGTTGTGCCAAAGTCTTCTTTGAACGTATGTTATGTCCTATATCCTTAATCTCATTTAGAATGAAGTTCATAAATGTTTAAGAATTTAGGGGTGCTTAGTATCCTGAAGATATTTTGCTCTATACAGAAGTATACCTTTATTGTGAAAAATTGAATAGGATTTTTTTTTTTGCATTTTGAAAAGAAAAACCTACTTAATGAGTTCATTATTTAGTAATAATAATCGATATACAGTTTGCTGTATACGGTTTGCTGTTGTGAAACAATTACCTAGGGAGAGGGTTGTAAATACTTTACTTGTTGTAATATAACCTTCCTCCCTCTTTCTTTATCTGCAGGAAGGAAAAGGGAATGGTTTAAGATAGATGATGCCATAAAAGTTCTGCAGTATCACAAACCTGTACAGGCTTCATACTTTGAAACCTTAAGGCAAGGCTGTTTGGCTAATAATGGCACTCCTGTTGTGACCACATCATTCTCGAAGGAGAGCACACTATCCGACATCAGATGACTGAAGACGGCCCTTTCAGAAAAGTTTGAAACATAGACTGAAACTTGGATTTCCTTTCTTCCCCTCTTCTCGCCGCTTTCACATGTGTTCTTTGGTAAACAAGACATGTGCAGCAGCCTTTGGCAGAGCAGATGTTTGAGTGTTGCATTATAGTGCAAAGTGGGTGGTTTGGGGTTTTTTGTTTTTGCTTTTTCTTGGATATGTATTTTGTAATACACATTTTGTGCATGAAGTGTCCCTTCCCTATTAACAATTTTGACAATGTGAACAGCAAGGCTATTAGTTTCATCTATGCCTTGTCTTCTGAAATGTTCTTGTATATATTATTCCAACCATAGCCAAATCTCTTATCTTTTCAGTAAAGAAGGCTACAAATGTGAGATCAATTCTTTATGTCTTAGATTTTGTACTGTAAGGTACTGTTGAGGTCTGTGTGGTGGCTACTTGCTCCACATCAGCAGGTAACATTTTTTAGAGGGAGAAATCTAACACTGATTTTGCAAGATTTTTTTTTTTAAAAAAACACAAGCTGCTTCTTTAAAGAGGGCTTCATAAACTTGCCTGCCTTGTTCTTTGAAAAAAATTCTTTACGATAGTGCTAGTGGCTGGGCCAATTTCATTCCCTGCATCCTATTCCCTGACCCAAACTTAATACAATGAGACTTGAAGGAGACTTGCAAAGCATCCCTGGTGCTCAATTCTTTCTATAGTTTCAACCAGTATGTCATGTAACAATGGACAGAATCACAAAGGATTGGTCACCATTCAAAAGCATATGGGTTCAGAAGCCTAATAAATTACAAAGTCAGTAAATAGGAATCAGGGATTTGAAATAAGTTAAAACATGTGAACTGGAACAAGAAGCACTAATGCTTTTAATAGTGTAAAATGATTTTATCTTCCTGTTGCATAATGCTGGTGTCTTTTTATGGTCCATATGCCTTACATCTTACTGAACTGGATATTGTAATTTGTGCTAAAGCATTGGATTGTACTTTGAGTGTCACCTCATGGTGGGACAGTCACTTTATGTCCCTGAAAAGAATTCCCAGGGAAAAATTCAAGTGTCCAGTCTACTTTGTCTGTAATATTGTATCATGGAGCACACTCAAAATTGTAGACTTATTGCAGCAAAGGTACAGCTAGTTCCCAAGTAGAATTGTTTATAGGAGGATCTGTGTCATTTAATAGGATAGTTAACCTGGTGCATTGGCACACATCACATTTTTGTTTCTGTTGATGTTTCATACTGTCTTGATTTGCCAATAGTGTTGTCTTGTTTTTGGAAAGGGCTGTGGGAGGGGGTGGATCTGGGTAGATTTGGGGAGGGGCATTAGTTCATCCCTGGCTTGAGACAGGACTTAGTTGCTATATTTGGTGACTACTTCTTTGTCACAGTATAGCCAAGATGTGAAATTAAACCTGCAGTACTCCAATTTAGTAGATAATTCTCCCTTCCCCTTAACATGCTTAAAATACATTTAAAATATTCTGAAATAGTCATGCAGCCCGATGAAAAGTAAATTAGTATAGTTTCTTCAATGGATAGTTGCTATAGAACCAATAATATTTCTTATTTTTTAATTCCCTACTTTCTGTTAATAGGATAGCATTCCTTAATATGGCATCACTGAAACAAAAAGTACATGCTGAAAGGTGCAGTTGAAAAAAGTGGCTTAAACTTGATCTTGAACAAATGAAAAATTATGTTATGCCACTTTATTGCCCTTCATCTTAACAAATAATAAAATTTAGCTGAGTGAGCTTGATTAATGTCTTGAAGCGTACAATACAATAATAATTTATTTTACTAAGTATATATGTGACACTATCCAGGATAGAAAATCATTGCCTTTAACTAAAGGTTTTAGGACAGAGAACTGTTTGAAAGAGAACTGAGACTCTTGATGGAGTGACTGCAGTTTTAATATCTATAGCATGCACACTTTTTTAAAACTCTAAAATGTTTTTATAGGGCTGTTAAACTGAAACTTTAGAATAGAATATTGTTGATGATATTCTAATAGTGATTTCTTGTTTGTTTGGGTCAGGAAAAATAAATTGTGCCAAGAAAGTAGTTTAATGTGGGATGAATTGATGACTGTTTATACAACTGCACTGAGTTGCTGATGTTTGCCTTCTGAACTGGAAATGGAAGATGCGTCTCTTGGGGTATAAACTGTCTGCATTATTATTGGTAAACTTCCTCCTGTTTACTGAAACTATTACACCTCCTTTTAGTGCACTATATACATAGCTTTCCCAGCATCTCAGGGTACTCTGTAGTAAACAAGCCAAGAAACTGTAGTAATACAATGAAAATGCATTATATCAACTCACTTTTTCACATTTCTAATTACACTGGAAGTTCCCAAACTGCCAGAACATACTTCAAGAAAGTGAATTTTCAAATACAGTTCATTCTAAGTAGGCAGCTTGGTCACCATACTGGACTTTAAACATCTTAATCCTTCAATGATTGCTGGATTTGTCCATTAAAATGCAGATTGTTTTGGTCTTTATTAATAAAACTCTTAACTTTACATACTGAAATTAAGAATTGCTGGCAGTGACAATAAAATCATGTGAACAGTCATTCTTTCCCTATAAAATGGTTTAGTAATTATGTTTGGCCATCAGATATTCAGGAGATTAGGTATTGTCTCCCAAAAAAATCTATTACTTAGCCATGAGTTTTATTTTTATATGTACATTTCTGGTCCTTCACAGTTTCAGAAGAGGTTCAACATTTGCAAGAATTTCTTGAACTTGCACACTTTTTGATTTAGACATTTGCTAAAACAGTGCAAGCAGTATTCTGGATTTGTAATTATATACTGACCAATAGTTAGCTATAAGTTTAAATGAGATACCAATACTCTCATTAGATGAATACTAGATGGGCTTTTGCGTTGTGTCCTAAATATCAGCCCTTAATAAGGTGGTGCACTAGTGTAGACATCATTTGGAAAAGGAACTCTGGAGCATAAATGTAGCATCTATCTGCAACTTTTAAAAGCAGTTGCATTTTCTCGTGGGATCACATGGCTGCCCTCCACAGCTACCAGGATCCTGGGGAAAGATGGGGCTACTTTAAAGAGCTGCAGACTGTTCCTATGTGCTCTGAAGCATTCTTTAAAGAGTCAAATCTAAAGCATTGTATAGCCTTACTTGCTAAATCAGGTGACGGTGCAACTTAAAATTTGTGACAGTTAATTGGAACATAATATTTAGGGAAGCATAGTTAATTGGAAACAGTAGCATTGTGAGTGAAAATGCACAACTTCTATTACAATTTCCAGTATGGGTTTTCTTTATTAGGAAGACAAAGGTTCAGACTCTGCAGTCATCATATCTAATATCCCATGCCCTAAAATACATTAGTAATTACCTAATACATTCTTCTCTGTTTTGATGTCTGTTTAGATTAGAAAGTGTATGGGATGTAGTGCTAGAATATGCAGGAGTATTTTAATATGAATTATCCTTTGAGTTTTAACCTTGAATCAGTTAGAATGTCTGAAAATGGAGTGGTGGATAAACTTTGAAGAGTTTAGCCTAAAAGTATTGCAATGATTTTAATAGCAGTTTTTCTTCCATTCAAAATATTATATTTGTTAACAGTATTCTTATTTTGTTCCTCACTCTCCAGCTGCCTCCTTTTTTTCAGTAAGCTTGTTTTTAAATCTGCCAATAAAAAATAAAGTGCCGTATTATCCTAGCTAGTGCTTATGTAGGAATATGCAATTAGATATGTTAGCTATCTAATTTGCATTTGTGAAATTGTTCAGTTTATTTTGGAGGCACTTGAATTTACATGATTCCCATATGCCAATATTTCTTTTTCTCTACCCCTCTATGTTTTGTTGATATGATAGGTAGCAACAGTATGCTGTGAAATGGATAAATGGATGGATCTCTTTTCTTCCCCATTCAGGTTTGTGCTAGATTCTTAGACATTAGCTCAGATGATGGGGAGGGAGACCTTCCATGCCTGCTTCTTTTGTGTAGCTTGCTCCCTCTGAGTATACAACTAAGAAGTATTGAAGAAAAGTGGTCTGGGGTATATGCCTATATTTAGAAGAAAATGGAGGAAGTGTTCAGAGAGAAAATTGGACTTAAAATCCAATTTTAAGAAGGGAGGGTCATTCTTACAATTGAAATTAATATTTTGAACCTCTTGAAGTTCATACTTGCAAGCTTAAAACTATAAGCCCAGCAATTACATGCAATTGCTCGTGAACAGTGAATTTCAAATTAGAGCATGTGTTAGTAAAAACTCTGGGAGTGTTTATGTGGTGGTGATTCTTGATTTGCTTGCTTCCTAATGTTAAAAGTACAATTGCTCCTGAATAGAGATAATATCAAACATTGTGCATATTTCTTAATGCTTGCTTGATTTTGTTTGTCATTATAGCTGTCCCCAGGTAGTGGGTATTGTTTTGGAAAGGGTGGGGAATTGAGAGTCAATAGTGCTGTGGGACTATTTTGCACTGGAGGAGGGGTATGTATGTATACTTCGAACCCTGTAATAAAGAAGCTGCTTTTGAGTACATTTTGCCACCTCTTGTGATAACAGATTTTATTAGAAGCTATTTGCAATGTGATTGCTTGGCATGAATGTTGAGTTCTTGTAAATGATGAAATTTAGCATTTCACACAAACATTTGAAAAGTATGTTAATGGTTATTTGAAATCATCTCCAATTTCACAATCTCTTAGAAAAGCAGTTAGCCACTGGGCATGTATCTGAAGTATCTGATACGACTTAGGAACATTATCATCAAAATAGTTTCTCCATATCAAAATTCTGGAGACATTAGTTTCTACTTTTTTCTTATCTATGTCTGAATGTAGCTATTACAAAGGCTACTTTTCAGCTGAAATACTGTATTACTGATCACATTTATAACTTTGAGGTAGTCCTGTTTCTGAAAATGCCTAGGATTGATGAAAGAAGATTGATTTCACAATCTTACAATTTTTATTTACTGTCTTGAATTGCCTTCTGTCTTGATTAAGATATACAGTAGCAATTTCAGAAATTGTCCCCAAGATGACACCCTCACACACACCCCCTCATCCCGATTCTTTCTAAGCACTAGGGCATCCTAGTGATACAAAATCAAGAAGACATGTTTGAAAGGCAATTACTTAAACTTACTTAAAAATACTGGATTACATATTCCAATGGTATGGCTCAGTTTTTATAGGGCGTGTCAAATTTTTCAACTTTCAATTTCCAAACATTAGGGAAGCTCAAAAGTTGTAACATGCCTTGGGGATTGTGAAGATATTTTGGTTACTTTAATATAATTTAGATGTGCTTGATAAGTAATTACATAAAGATCATAATTTTTTAACATTTTGTTTGTTTTTCAACTTTCAATTTCCAAACAGTAGGGAAGCTCAAAAGTTGTAACATGCCTTGGGGATTGTGAAGATATTTTGGTTATTTTAATATAATTTAGATGTGCTTGATAAGTAATTACATAAAGATCATAATTTTTTTAACATTTTGTTTGTTTCAATAATGCAGTCTCATACACATTTACATAAAATGTAAATAATATAGTTACTGTTATCAACATGTCGCTGATGTCTGCTCATGCTGAAAACGTCAAAAACACATCCTATTGTTACATCCTAAATACATCTATGTATTTCTTCTCTCTTTCCTCAATTTAATGAAAAGGAAATATGAATGGAGGCATCTTTATAAATACATACAATTGAAATTATTTCAGATAAAGCAGGATTTATAATGGAACCTAAACTGATCTTGGAACATTTTATCCTAGAAGCTTGGCACATTCGATTGGTTACTCTTAGACCTGAGTGCAGTACTAAATTGAATGTCCAAAAATTACACTTCTGCAAAGAATAGAATTATTTGGATGTATTTCTCAAAATTTCTAAATTATGGACCATGGATTTCATTACTGCTATCAGTACTTTGTTGAAAAAATATTCAAAATTGGGTATAGCAAACAGGTGAACTCATAGAATAGAACACTAGAAATTTCTGGCATCATCTCCCAGAATCATTCTGGTTCTTCACACCAGAATGGTGTGCTTGTTCCAGTTTCCTCCTGTAGGATGTGCTTTACCTAACATCTTTCTCCTATCTAGTACGTCCATAATCTGTAGCTCGCAATTGTCTGTGTTACCGTGAGCAATGGTTTTTAAAAATTTATTTCTGCATAAATTGTTCTCCATTCAGTTCTTTCAAATTTAACTTTAGCTAAATTAAACCATGCTGACTTATCTTGCCAACCATAGTCCAGCACTCTGATTACTGTGCTAAAGGATATAAGGCTACTGATACATTATTTAGAACTATAAGTAAATGATGGTTATAATTACATTGCCTAATTTTTTCACTTTTTGGAAAAATATACTGATAAAACACCTGAGCTCTTTTGCTTTCTAGTTGATTGTACTTCAATTTGAACTATCATAAAGACATCTTACAAGTAACAAAAGCTGCAAATTTTGTACCTGCTTGATGAAATAATAATTTCCAAACAGATTTCCTTTAAGATTAGATATTGCACACGCACACCATAACACTTGATTTTGAATTCTATGCATCTACATTGTTAGTGCACACAATAGAATCTGCACATATTGCTCTGATGACTATATATATATGACAAAGTACTGCAACTTTTAAAACACACTTTTCAAGCAGCTTTTCAAACAGTGCAATCCCCATCTTTAAATAAATGGAACACAGAGGTGTGAAGAAGTCACCGCTATTGGGGCATAGGGGTTGTTTATTTACTTAGAGAATAGGAACATTATTCTACAATTCATTCTAATAGTGTGAGACTAAATATAGATAATTACGTTTTTGTGATCCCTGACTGGCAAAAGCTATAATTTTGCATGTAAAAATTAATATAACATCTCAGTGTTGGAAATACACCTTTACTGGGGAATATGTCTGCTTCAGATGATTGTTTTTTAATAGAAGTGTCAGGTAGCAGTGTAAATCACCCAGAGTTACCTAGGTGAGTTAGGCAGTTAAAATTTAATAAATAAATAAAAATGAGTTTTAAAACATTGTGATACTTCTAAGGCTGATTGTTCTGGGTTAGTTTGGGCTACATGAAATCTATAACAGCCACTAAGAAAAAAATAGATACATTTCTTTTCCCTGTATTATAAACTCACTGCCATATTTTAAGATAGATTGCAAATTGACACATCTGCTATTTTATTATGATTTGTATGCAGAGAGATTTTCTAAGGGCTTGTATTTTGTGCAGTTTTCTATCATGATGACAAAATAATTTCTGACATCCTTTCCAATGTATTTCAAATTCGTTCTTCATGCAGAGAACTGAAAGACAAAATCTACACATCTTGTTTGGCATCAACTCCCTAATGCACAAACTGTGCTTGGAAAGAAACTGGAGACTATTCAAATCTCACTATTGATTCCCTAGTTGAATACAAGAAAAATATATCTATTATTCTTTAACACTTTATAGTACAATTTGATGCATTTCAGAAATAGGCCCTATTGAACTGGATTAAATTTATTCTCAGGTAAGTGCATAACATTTTAGGCCTAGTGTAATCTTCCAATTCCTAAATATATTTATTATAGAGTAGTAGTAAGTAGAATCGGTGTTGAAAACATTTTGAACTATAGTGATTTTTTTTTTAAAAAAATCAAATATGTACAAAGAAATGTCCTAGTATGGCTATGATCATAGTGAAAATATTTTAGCAGCTGATTGGAAAACAACTGTCCTGTCTTGTCAGCAGCATGAGATTTGGTAACCAAATTTGTTTCAATCACTATGAGTTCGTATTTTAATGCAAATTTTAAAATGTCTATATTCACAGACTGGGAGCAAAGCATTAAAATATAGTAGAAGAAAGTTATCTCTAATATTACACAAAACTATCAGTTATTAAAAAGTAAACACCAGTTATCACAATGTAGTTTTCCTTTTTACAAAATAGTTGCTATTTAGGTGAATCACATTTTATAATGCAGGCTATTGTTGCTTTGGGAGAGGTGGAAGAGGAATGGCAAAGAAGGTAGTAGCCTTTGTATATTCATCCAGCTGTTGGTTTTTTTCAGAGAGCAGCTATGACTGGACCACTAGCCTAGCCCTAGACCATCATAAAAGGAGATAATATCTGTTGTACAGAATTGAAATTAATATCTTCAGGAACAGCATGCTTAGATTTAGTCAAATGTTACTATTAAAATTGCCCATCTTTTTTTTTTTTTTTGGATTCCTAAGAAAATGGTAACAATTTAATTACAATTAATAATGAAAACTTATTAATTTGATTTTAAATACTCATTTAAAGGCAAATACAGTTAAAATAATGCTGGTAGGTTATGGCAATTAAAGAGCTGGATATATATAAAAAGCAGTGACTATGTTATTATGCAAAAATGGACAATATTAGTACTGCTGGGAGTGAAAAATTAATGTGAGTTCCATAAAAATAATTCAGACATTTCTTTAGAAAATACTATAGGCACGTTTGCAATGTCTGATCCTCTAGAGAGATTATCTAAGCATGTGATCAGTTTTGTATCTCCTTTAATATTTGTAAGTTAAACTAAAACGGTGAGAACTTAGAACTAGAAATGTAATTTTAAGAAAGGGACATTGCCAAAATACCATATTTTAACTCTAGAGGTTCATGCGCTTGGAAACAATTGTTAGCTCTTTTCTCCAAAGGTACAGATCACTAGGAAGATTATAATGGTAGTTATACTTCCTATTTCCCTGCAAGGCTGCTTGGGTATGAAAGACTATAATTGATAGCATTACTGGATATTAGTATTTACCATTGTTTTTCTCCCTCTTCATTTAATTTTTCCCTTTATATTTGTCATGAACTGTTGAACTGAAGAATGACATGGAGCTCTCTCAAGACACAGTGCTGACAAGATATATCTACAGCTAGGCAAGAAAGACAGCAAGGAATGAATAGTGAGTAGAAGGGGTCATAAGTGTTCTTTTGATTCTTGTTCAAAAATGTCTCAAACACCGAGCAATGATTTAAATGAATTTTTAATATTTGCCTTTTATCATTTCTAATATATTCCATTCTCATTGTTGGAGTCATAATAACATTCTCTAGGAACAGAATGACAGCCTTCAAAAATTCAGGAGGCCTACTCTTCCCACAAGGAATGCAAGGTTCTCAATTATGGGAGACTAACAGCGGCTGCTTTGTTATAAATATGAGTCTTAACTAAAATATAACAATAAAAATTGTACTAGTTCAAGCAGGAAAGGAATGTTTGCCTTTTAAGAAATCCTTATACATCATAATATTGCCTCCATCCTACTGATGCTTAGTGGGCTTGACACTCTTCCTGAGAGGTGCAAAGTTTAACTGCATAGCTCTTGATTTTCAATATTCAGCACATCTAGACACAGGTTTGTGAATGAAAGTACGGAGAAAAACTTATTCGATCTAATATTATTAATCTAATATTGGAGAATGATAGGTTGAAGAGGTTGAATGACAAGATTAGATCTTATAAAGATCTGTACTAATTTTGATTAGTTTGATGGTTTGTGAATAAAAGAATTAAAAAGAAATACTTCTTTATATAATGTGTACATAAAACTATGGATCTTGATTGTCTGCAGATAACAATTTATAAGGTTTTATAAGAGGGCTACACCAAATAAGGAACAAGCTGGTTTTGGTGGGTACTAGTCTGGACATTTGTATATCACTCGGAACTGAAGGCAATTAGCTCTAAATACTAATTGTAGGGGAACAGCCACAGAAGGCTATTGTGTCATATCCTGTTTTGGATTTTTCAGTTAGTCATAGTTGGCATGTTTTATGAAAACAGCCATTTATTTGTAAGTGTGGTCAGAAAAGCAGTTCTTTCATCTCTCATAACTATTGGTTCAGGATCTTAGATTTGAATAGCTTGGAACACATGCAGTACATTACCACAGAGAGTCATTTTTCCTCACCGATTTAATCTCGTACTTCAAAGAGGAAACAATAAAGAGTGTAGAAGATTAAGTCTCAAGAGCAATAGGCAAATCCAAAAGGATGCACCATTTAAGTTAAACTAAAATAGACCTGAAATAGGCTAAAATGATTTTATGTTCAAATTCTCCATCTCCCAAGTGGTAGAACTCAGATCAGTTTTAGCATGCTTTCCCTTCATGAAATCTTATTGTTTACAGTATTTTTAACTATCCAGCTTTTATCCTTAACTTTTATAGGAAAATATAAATCATTGCTCTTGAGAATACAATTCATACCATGAATTGTACACTTCCTATCCTCATGCAGATGCTATGATGCTGCTTCTTTCTTTGCTTCCAGTCCATAACAAATGGCTGTGCTGTCCTCACTGGGACATTCTCTGCATGCTTACTCAGCATCCTTTTGTTCCAGTTGAATTGGATCTTGCTGTTCCTTTATACCTAGCATGGTTCATATGCAGTATGGCTTTGTTCCCCACACAGGGCTGAGCTATACCAGGTTTATTGGTGACAAGTGCCTATTACACTATTACCCTATGATATGGAAGCCACAAGGTACAGAACCAGCTGTGTGACTTGGGACCTTCTTTTGCACCCTGGACCAGAAGATCAAAACATGTCTACCTGTCAACCCACATTGGACTAGTGTGGTGTTGAAGAAGAGATCTTCATCCTGTAGTGGATTGATTTGGGCTGATGATAATTCATAAATAAAAAAAATGTAAAAAATATATTGCCTTCTCCAGAACTCTCTGAAAGTAACTGTTTCATATTGTGTGGTTATTAGAACCAAGTTAAAGATATTAGGTAGATTTTTCAATCCTTCACAGTTTCATTAAGTATGTGAGTACATAAACTAGGAGTGTTGGAGTTAAATACACTGCTCAAAAAGATAAAGGGAACACAAAAATAAGACATCCTAGATCTGTATGAATGAAATATTCTCATTAAATACTTTGTTCATTACATAGTTGAATGTGCTGACAACAAAATCACACAAAAATTATTAATGGAAATCAAATTTAGCAACCCATGGAGGTCTGGATTTGGAGTTACACTCAAAATTAAAGTGGAAAAAAACACTACAGGCTGATCCAACTTTGATGTAATGTCAAGCATCTTGCACGGTGTTGGGCTGTAAGCACAACCCCCACCTGTGGATGTTGGGCCCTTATACCACCCTCATGAAGTCTGTTTCTGACTGTTTGAGCAGCCACATGCACATTTGTGGCCCGCTGGAGGTCATTTTGCAGGGCTCTGGCAGTGCTCCTCCAGTCCCTCCTTGCACAAAGGCGGAGGTAACGGTCCTGATGCTGGGTTGTTGCCCTCCTACGGCCTCCTCCACGTTACATTGTGTTGTTTAAGTGTTCCCTTTATTTTTTTGAACAGTGTATATAATCCTCAACCTGACCATCAGAACTTTACCTATGAATGAGCTGACTTTACCATAGTTCTCCATTGAGAATCTGACTAGATAAAATGGGATTGATTCATACAAGCAATCCTTAAAGTATCATAGTTTCCTCTCATTTAACAAAAACTGCCTCCAGGCTGAGGACTATATTTTTTTGGCACAAATAACATTCCTTCCTTCTGGAGGAGATATTTTGACTCTCTGAGAGTTCTCTACATTTTTATCCGGTTCTGGATACTTCCTCTAAAAATTGGCTAGAACTGAAGGCAATGCTCATGAGATTGAGTCACTGTTATGTAAAGGCATCATAAGACAGGTCGCCTTATTGCCAACCCTTTTTCGGCTAATTCCTAGGATTTATTTTCCATAAATTACCCCTGACCATCACATTGGACGGTGGATAGTGTTACACAACTGTCAAATGAAGCCGCAAAATATTCACACCAATGAGCCACAGCCAGGCTAGAGTTCGATGCGCATCCCCTTTACATTGGAACCTTTCGTATTTTGTTTTCAAAACCCAGTTTCAAAGTACACTTTCGGAACTTTTCGCATTGCAGTTCAGAGAACATCCCCCCCCCCCCCCACCCCCAGACGGACGATCAAATGAGAACCCGGTACGGCGCTGAGGCGAACCTCTACATACAGCCCACCTAAGCAGAACGCGGCTATTTTCCCTCGTCACTGTCTTTCACCGGGCTTATAAAGGCGGAGACCGCCCTCTGCTGCCCCGATGGCCAATCGCGCGTTACCTGGCGGAACTTTGTTTGGGGATTGGCTGCTGCTCCCCCCCCACCCCCAATGTGCGGTCTCAGTCACGCGCCTTTCGGCTTTTCCTGCCGGTGTTTGAAAGGGCGTGAAGCTCGAGAGGTGCGCAGGGCGTGCGCGTTTGTTTGCAGCAACCAAGCGAGGCGGCGGGGGGCGGGAGCTGACAAGAGGAAGGGAGGTAAGAGCTGGGTCCGCCCCACTTGAAAGCAAATGGAGAAGTGAACGAGTCACCGGGGAAATGGCTGGGAGGTGGAGACGCATTGATTTTTCTCTCCACCCCCAGTTCGAGGCGAGACTTCCGGGAAGAAGATGAGCGTTGCGGAGGTGCTTTTAATATACGGAGATGCTGTTGTAAACCTGGGGATGCCGAAGAGGGAAGCGCTGCCGTTGCTGGAAACGGGAGGAGGAGAGGGATTAAGTCTCGGCTTGGACGGGCCGGCCCTGAGTTTGCCAGAGGACACTGTTCCGTGGTTTGGATGGATGTGGGCTTGCGTTCTGTTTACTCTGCCGAGTTACATAGGCCTTCTTCCCATATTACCTTATCTGTCGTCCCCTTGAAGGTTCACGCCTTTTGGTTCACTGGAGGACGCTTCTGTTTTGTCGAGATCTGGTGGAGTGGGGCCTTTCTCCGCCGTGACAACTTTTAAGACGTGTGGACTTCAACTCTCAGAATTCCTTGGGAATGCTGGCTGGGGAATTCTGGGAATTGAAATCCATACGTCTTAAAGTTGCCATGGCTGAGAAACACTGCTCTATGGCTTTTCTAAACCAAGTTGAGCACTGTGGTTCACTTTGATTTTTATTTTTTAAAGTTCTTTGGGAGCCTTTTGGCTACATAATTGCAAATAAGGTGGCCTTCTTTCAGAAATTCATGATTAGGATTATACATACTTTAAAAAAATCTGTGTTGGGATAATTTTATGAATTCCTTTCATAGGGTTTTAGGTGTTCTTATTTTACTTAATAGATACCAGAGGAGCGTGTGGCATCGTAGGGTATACAACATAGGGTCCAGTTCTTGAGAAATAATCTCATCTGAAGGGGTTATGTAAATGTAAAGAATAGATATAAGTAAGTAAATATTGTCAAAGGAATTTTTTGACTGTTAAAACAAAACAGTGGTTTTGTTTATATAACTTTTCTTTCTGGGTAAACTATGTTGTTTGAGGTGAGGAGAAAGAAGTTAAAAAATAGTTAAAACTCTGTTAATGCCAATGCCATGCATTACGCCTTTTGGAATCTTTCTATCCTGTTCTTCCACAATGTCTATATTACTGTTTCATATATTTATCTTTGGTCTCCAAACTTCTCACCTTCCTCTTTTTCAAGTTCTCATCAAATCCAAATGACTTTCTCAATTTTCTCCTATTATCTCAGTTCATTCTTTCTGTATATCCAAACCACCTCAACATACATTTTTCATATTGAACATTCACTATTGTATTTTCATTTGTTCAGTTTCCATACTTTCTTGATCTAATTTCTTTTGTTTCACCAATATGCTTAAGCCCCCCATTCCCACTCTATTCAACTTACATTTCCCCTGAATTTCCCAAAGCTGATGTCCATTTGATGAAGAATTTTTGTGTCGTCCTCTAGTTTTACTTCTTTCAAAAGTAACAATTGTTTGTACTTGGCATATACCACCTATCAGTCAGCATTCGTCTTAAAAATTTCTTCACTCCTCATTGCATCATACAGTAACATTAACTGGAGATCATTGGGTTCTGATCCAACCATACTGTATGGGAAACCATATAGATAGATAGATAGATAGATAGATAGATAGATAGATAGATAGATAGATAGATAGATAATATATGTATATATATGTTTTCTTAAGTTTTCGCGGGTACTTACATGTATGGCATTCAGCTTTGTTCGGGTATTTTCCCACGTCATAATAGTTGTGCTTTTAAAGTTGTAGCAACGTTTCGGCAGAATCTCATCTGCCATCATCAGGCTTCTGTATTGTGTTCGTGTATATATACTGTGTATATATACTCTTGCTTACTTAACCCTCACCAATACCACACCATAAGCTATCTATTTTCATATATTCTTTATTTTCATCATAATGTATTGCTGTATTCATTAACCAAGCTGCAACTATATGTACAAAATCTTCCAAAATCCTTCTAAAGCCCTCCCAGGACTCTTACAGAGGCCTGGGAGTTTGTGAATTCTGCACAGTATTTTAGTTGTTTGTAGCACAGCACTCTTCTGGACATAGAGCTTTGCTGGTGTTCATGGGAGATTTGTTGGTGCTTAGGGGTCACAGCCCTGAGTGCTGAGACCCCTGCTGAGACCACTTTGGTCTTTACTTTCTAATTCCGCCTTCAGGCTCTGGTACTTCTCTAGCTTGTCATACACCTCCTTCCTGATGTTGCTTTTACTTGGCACCAGTACATCTATCACCATCTTGCACCTTCTGTTCCTTGTCTATTATCGTGATGTCTGTTGATTGACCAGTATCAGCTTGTCCGTCTGGATCTGGAAGTCCCACAGCCTTGTTATTTTCCATAACCTTTTGAAGAATCTTCCCTCTGGACTTGGGAGAGTCTAGCCTATACATTGCAGATGTTTCTGTACACAATGTCAGCTTTTTGGTTGTCCCGCTCAGTATATACTGTCCCTGTCTGCATCTTACACCCTGCCACTATGTATTGGGCTGTCTCTGAGGCCTCTGCACGGTATACCCCTCGGGTTCTGTCTAGTGTGGTAGACTCTTGCTTCTATGGATCTGGCGCTTACTGCTTGTTCTTGTGCTGCTATGCCTCTGTGCTGTTTTTTAGTCCAGCCTTTTCCAGCCACTGGTAGGATTTCCCAATGTCTGCCACCTCAGCTATCTGTTGATGGTACATTCCATGCAGTGCCTTATATACATATATTCTGCCTTTATTATTTTATAAATAACTCAAGCCTTTAAACATATCTGATACTCCTCCCCGCTCCTGTTTTCTCTACAACAACAATCCTGTGAAATGAGTTGAGCAGAGAGAGGGTGATCACCCAGCCGGCTTTCATGCCTAAGATGGGAGTAGAACTCAGTCTCCTGTTTCTAGCCTGGTGCATTAATAACTGGATTAAACTGGCTCTCTGCATATTTATATGAAATACACATTAGGCAATCCATAATGTACATGAATGTATACATGAAATACATTATATGAAAGTTGTAGTAATGACCATGAGTCTGCTGTACAGGTAGTCATTTGTTTGGTGATTGTTCAAAGTTACAACAGCTCTGAAAAAAAAAATGACCTGTGACCATTTTTCACACTTATAATTGTTGCAGCATCCCCGTGTTCAGATGATCAAAATTGGATGCTTGGCAATTTTGTCCCGGGATCATGTGATCCCATTTTGCGACCTTCTGACAAGCAAGGTCAATGGGAAAGCCAGAGTCACTTAACAACTGTGTTACTAACTTAACTGCAGCAATTCACTTAACAGCTGTGGTAAGAAGGTTCATAAAATGGGACAAAAGTCACTTAACTGTCCTGCTTGGCAACAGAAATTTTGGGCTCAATTGTGGTCGTAAGTCAAAGTTGCCATGGAACTAATGGGGCGCCATGGAACTCTCCAAGCCAATTGTAGCCTTACCTAAGAAATTATTAGTCTGACTTTGGGTTTGGCTGACTGGGTAGATTGCCAAATGTATAATAAAGTTATTATTTAATAAGACTGCTACATCCAGACAGCAAAGGTTGAGGCAGTAACTAGATGGCAGTAAAAGGATAGAATCTTCTGTGTTGCTTTGCTTTCATCCACTGTAGTGATAATCCGGATGTTTGTGGCCTATTCCTGATAGCTGTTGCTTAATCAGTGAATGTGGTTGCTGGAAATTTGTTTCTTGTGATCACAGAAAATCTGGGAAGGCCAGGTTGCAGACAATGAACAGAGTAAGAGGGCCCAGTTCAAATCTCCATTCTGCCACCAAATCTGAATTGTTGTGGCTTTCAGAAGAAGTAGGAATGTGTAAATCTGTAAGTGCTCAGAATGTGGCATTTGCTATGTGTTGGGGCTTTTAGGAATTGACACAGTAAGTATCTAAAGAAATGTCTTCTGGGCATTAGGTTGATTCTCTTCCACAAGTGTTTATCACAGATGACATCCTTCCATTTAATTCCCAGCTTTTTAAATTATTTGAATGATTCTCCAGTATCGAATTATAGCTGTGGAACAGATAGTCTCATAGGCATCGAGTTCATTTGTTTCTGTAGTGCTTTCTTCACATTCTGTTAGCTCAAGATAAATTCAGCCTTATCTGGGGTTTAGTATTATCAGTGTGCTGACAGTACCAAATTATGCATCTCTACCTCATGCTGAGCAAGTGAAGCTGTTTAATTAACTTCCTTCTCAGAGACTGGAGGCTATAAGGGCCTAGATGGGGAGAAACGAGAGCTGACATCTTTGACTCTGGATGGGGTAACATTCCCCTGGACAGAACTGGTATGCAATTTGGTGGTCCTCCTATATTTGAAGCTCTTGTTGGAAGAGCCGGTAGTGGCCATAGCTTGCGGGGAGGCTTTGCTGGTGTGCCATTCCTGGCTTTACCACACAACTCTGCCTCATTCTCCAGTATTGTTCCACTGGGAGGCCTTGCTCACAGTCATGCCTTAATCACTTCCTGATTAGATTACTGGGCTGTGTACATGGGGCTGCCCTTGAAGAATATTCAGAAGCTGCAGTTGGCTGAGACTCTGTGGCATTTATAATTCTGGGTGGCCCACAGTTTATCAAGTTACATTACTGTTGCGTCAGTTGCCCTAGCCCTTAGTTTCTTTCTGGGTGTAGTTAAAGATGCTGGTTATCACCTTTAAAACTCTAAATGACACAGTGCCAGATTTGTGAGACCATCTCTTAACTTTGTAGCTGCCCCAGTTCTTTGGATTGGCCTCCAACCTGAGATTTGAGGGACCGTACTCAAATATTTAATAAGACATTTAAGAAGGATCCACCCTAATGTGTAAGACTATAACAAGTGATGACCAGGAGAGATTTTTATTTTGAGACTTGCAAAATTGGTATCAGCCCTCCCAGGTAACCAGACCAAAAACATGACCAGATGAGCCAGTGCTATGTTACTGTCAGACTATATTAACAGAACCTTGCAAATCTGAACAGCAACCATAGATTTCCTGCTGTAACCTTCAACAGTCTGATATGTTAGGGCAGCTCCTTAACTTTCTTTGTCCATTAAGCATTTGCAGGCCCCTCTCTCTTTTATCTGATAGTTTCCTAGGCTACATCTCTTCTCAAGGTCATTCCCATATACCATTGCAAGGGGCCACAAGGAACTTGTCCAACCTGGCTTCTTACATCTCATAGTAATATAAATCTAGATTATATCTGTATCCTGTATCTCAGTTGCATTTACAAATGGTATTTACAATAAAAACCTGTACACCCAGTTCAGAATTTGAAAAAAAAATTGTTATCCAATATTCCTATAAGATTATTTATGAGTATCTTGAAAATACGAAGATATGAACCACAGACTAATTCAATATTTTAAGACCTGATTACCAAACAAATCTGTACCTGGAGATAACGGGGATTGTTTCTGGGATATTCTGCAAACAAATTATGTGCTTTACCACACAACTCTGCCCCATTCTCCAGTATTGTTCCATTGGTCATTCAGGGCATGTCTATTGGGAAGTCTGTCATCAACACCTGGAGGGCCACAGGTTTATTAACCTTAGACCAAAACAAGTTTTTGTACTTGGTTTTATAGGTGGGCCTAGCATGGAGCAAATTTTGCTGTTATATTAAATATTACTAATAGAATGTGCTGAAGGGGGAGGGGGTGTGGTAGGGGTTGCAGAGTTTTGCTTTTCTCCATTATGGGAAATATATAGAAAGCAAGATATTAGATGTCAGTTACACTGGCTTAGGCCAAGATGCCAGCATTATTTCCATTACTCTAACTTTCTGTCTTGTCATTCTCTTTTTGTCTTGGAATGGTTTATTTGTCTTGCGCATTCACCCTTTTTCTCAGTTTCATTTAGCTTTCATTCATGTCTCAGGGCTAAATGTTTTAAAGGATTTCGTTCATTGATTCTAGTGTGAGGGGTAGCATGTGATACGCTTGTGACTGTCTTATGTGCAGTTATTTGAATGGCAGCGGGTTTGGGAGGAGGAAAGAAGAGTGGCTTATGGCAACATTAAGAATGTGTTTTAATCCTAAAACTTTTTTTTTTTTAATCATTGTGAGGTGGACTTCCCAATGATGACAGGAGCTGCTTCTCCGATCCTGTCAAGCAAGTTTTCTATGCCATGAATAACACCACTATGCCCACTTCTGCTGGGCCAACCAGTGACTCCCTGGTGGGTTATATTCTAGTGCCGTTTTTCCTTATCACCATTGTTGGAATCGTCATGGCAGTGGTGAGTGGACTCAAGACAGAAGCACTTGGTTTCTAGACCAGCATGCTGGGTGGGGAATTCTGGGAGTTGAAGATTACACATCTTAAAAGTTGTGAGGTTGAGAAATGCTGCTCTAGTTTTTATGTCAAACAATGGAACATGATGGAAAGTTTTTCTTTGAAAAGAAAAAAAAAAGATAAGTCTCAATATCAATTCTTAATCAACAGTTTCTGTTGCAACAGTTGCAGTCTTTTCAGTTAGTGAGTGCCATTATTCGGTGGTGGGATTCAAATAATTTAACAACCGGTTCTCTGTCCTAATTACTGGCTGGGTAGGCGTGGTTGGATGGGCGTGACTGGATGCGCGTGGCCAACTTGATGTCACTCACCATGCCCGGCCCCGCCTCTTGGCTGCTTGCCTCAAAGTCCTCAAGAAGATACAATCTCTTGGCATTCTGGGGCGGGAAAGCACCGGTGGGGAGAAGTCACCCACCTGAGCCCTGTGAGCTCTGTGGTGCCAAAGAAGGGGCTGGGTCACCACCAAGACCCTTCCTGGATGAGCAGGTCTCTCTCCCCACCTGCCAAATTTCGCAATGCTCTCCAGGACCTTCTGCAAGGAGACAGCGCATGGGCGAGTCCCTCTGGTGATGTGAGGTCTGTGCATGTTTGTGTGTATGTTTAAGGGTGAGAAGGAAGAGGAAACGGGGCGGAGGTAAGCAAGTTGACATGGCGAAGTGTGAGACCGCGGTGGAAACATGCGGGAGCAAGTGAGGTGGAGGGAGAAGTGTCCCTTTAGAAAGGTGGACGTATGGACTGAACACTGCAGCTCCTCCTTCTTGGCCATAAACAGCTCCGTTTTCACTGGCAGAGGGTGGCAGCAGGCCATCACAGCCAAAAATGGAGCTCAGGTGCTTATTTTCTCTGGCAGAGCGCTTGGGCCACCAGAGGCACCCCCGACACGAGTGATGTCGAGCTGGCCATGCCCCTTGGCCATGCCCCCCACCTGAGGTCAAACACAACCCTGATGCGGCCCCCAATTAAATCGAGTTTGACACCCCTGCTCTAAGAGGACCTTAAATTATCAAGTTTGAAAAAAGTGAATGTTTTTAATTGTATGCCTAAAATGTAAATTGATTGAAGAATTTTATAGCTTGGTAGATATGTAATTAGATTATATGAAAGCTGCTCTGCTCTTGACTTTTATATTCAGTGCATCTGAAAGCCACAGCTCAAACATTGTATTGCATAAAATCGGGCCCCTGCAACTTGTAATTGCCTCAAGATGCTCAGAAACTGAAAGTAGCTTCTTAATGGCCAACAGCTTTCATAAAGGGGATGCCAAAATAGGACTTTGTTTTAATCTGTTCCACTGAAAAGATAGTCATCCCTACTGTGGTATCTTACAGCTCTTTTTGTTCTTGGGTCAATATTATCAAAGGCTAGGCTAGTTGAGGGAAGTAAAGTAGCTGTAATCTGATATTCCTGGAAGGTACCAGATTGGTGCCTGGACTTTGGTGAGATTTTATCTACCTAGAGCTACATCTTTCAGTATCTTTATCATTCAACACTTAAGGTCACATCTTAAATGAATTGGGTGCTCCTCTTATGTTACCATTATGTGGCTTGTGAAAATTGCACCTAGACTAATGACACAAATGCTGACACTGATGTTCATATTCCTTGTATTCTTTTTCTTTCTTGTTTTATTTTTATTTCCAGTTAGAAGAAATAATGTCTAAAACATATTCACATTCCTCTCATAATTGTTTTCTCCTTCCCCTTTGTCATTGCAGATGATGTATATCCAGAAAAAAAGGAGGTAAGAAATTCCAGTAGGAGATTGGGGCTCTTGGTCTTTTTAAATCTATCTTCTTGCTAGAAGGGATTCTTTTTTTTAATACTGCAGTCAATTACATACTTACTCTACTGTAAACAGATAGATCAATTCATTAAATAATGTAAAATGGAATAATGCACTTTGCTTTTTATATGTTGGTTGAAATATGACATGTTCCTCTTTTTTCTTTCATTAAATGGCCCTGAAAAATGGCTTCTGAGAAGTACAGTAAAAGTTAACGATACATTTTGATATGAGGTTGACTAGTAACTCTTTTTTAAATCTTGTATTAAAAATAATATTCTTTCAATGTGTTGTATTGTAGGATCCATTTTGGATACTTATTAATTATCACTTTGGCGAATATTATTTTCTGATATACCTGTTATTAGGGATACACCCTAGCAGAATGTGCACGGCAGTCAGGCAGGCAGGCAAATATGTGAGATAAACGTTTTTGTAGCTTACACTCAGTAAAACAGATACACTGTGCTAGTTAAATAGTTTATTCCAGTAAGAGTTTTAGCATAGTCAAACAGTCCATATATCATTCACTAGTTCAGTCCGTTCGGGGATTATTCAGTTGCAAAGTCCAGTGTCGAAAAAGAGGTTAGTAAACTTACAAATATCAGTCCAGTAATATATCTCCTCGCAGTAGAGATATAAAGAAGTCAAACCTCCTTTCTTCCTTCGACGTTCAAAAACTCAGCAGCAGGGAATACGCAGTTAGCAAACCATCAATCCATCAATCCAGCAAGCAAGTAGGTTCTCTTGCTCCCTCTTATGGCGGTTTTACAACCACACCCAAAATTACATGCTTTGCAGTTTAAAGTGACACACACTTAAACTTACTATCATAGTTTATATATATTATTTTACCCAAACTACGTTAGGTAACCTTGTTATTCCTAACACCTATTTTAAACATTCTAGCTAGCATCCAACCTTATGTGTTGAGTTGTGATGGGAAAGGGGAGTTCGATCATATTTAAAACCGTAGAAATTGTTGCTGCATGGATGCATTTTCATTAATCATGGGTTTATGATAGATGGGTTGTAATTAGAAGAACCATCCAATACTCTATGGTTATTTCATTATAATCCCTATATTAACATTGCACTATAGTGGATAAACATCAGAATGTTCTGGATAAGCATCAACAGAAATATAATTTTAGGTGAGTGCAAAATAAACATTTAATGTGCAAAGTGGTTTGTCAGTAATGATATGGACTGTTCTTTTTTATGCTAAATCATCTGTATTATACTTTGGAGTATGGGTAAAACTTTCAGAGTTTTCCTCTGACAAATATAAACACACATTCGATGCAAAGCTTACGTAACCTTGTGCTGCTGAATATATTGGATCTACAATTCCCTGAATTCCCAGCTCACTTGGCAAATGAAAATTATACCTAGGAATTCTGGAATTTTGTTGTACAGAACATCTGAAGAATATCAGGTTGCTGAAGACTGACAACTGATGATTGGAACTTTAGGTACATTATCAAAATATAAACTAGCTTTGTGACTGAAATTTGGATCATAGTTACTTGAAAATAATTATTAGTGCAAGAGACTAATAGATACACAGTGATCTAGCACATTTGAACACTAAACTATTTAGGATTTTAAAATGTTTATTATACTGAAATTATGATTGTTGTTCATCCCTGACATTGCTTTATGATGTAGCTCTACCTTGCCTGAGCCAGTGCCAGGATCATGAGAAAAAAGTTGTAGCAGCTTTTAATTGCTTGAAGACAGTTTTAGATTATACTCTGACAAATCTGCCTCCTAGATATGATCGACTACGCCACCACCTGCTGCCAATGTACAGTTACGATCCTGCAGAGGAGCTGCATGAGGCTGAGCAAGAACTCCTAGTGGAGCCAGAGGACACTAAAGTAAGCATATGTGGGGTGTATTTTGCATATTACATACCTATTGCAGAGCCATGTTTCAGGATATTTATGGACAGTTGTGTGTTGAGATGTGATTTGCCTATGTAACTATCACTTGGAAAAGAGGGAGAGAGGGAAGCAGTTACACATCATATTTTCAAAGTATCTGTGATTCAGTTGGACTCAACATGGCACCTAGAACTGCAGTATAACTAGGAGTATCTCCTTTTTGAACTCACCATATACTGCTTGACTTGTTACACTTAAAAATCATCAAAAGAGAAAATGTCTTATTTTAAAATAATATATCATTATTCTTTTTAATAATAGCCCCATTTACTTCCTTAGAAAACAAAATGGTGAGAATTAGCCTAATCCTTTGTTGTGAAAGATACTCTTCCCAAAAGTGTGTGTATCAAGTGGGCATTGAAGTGACAATATTCTGCTGATTTGCCAATGATTACATTGCTTTGGCACACATTTTTTGAATAGGCAGATCCCTCTTTAAGTCATTTTGCAAGCGCACTCACATGTTCTCAAAACCCTGAGTTATGTTGTGTCAAGACACCACGAATTGTGATGTGAGCAATAAATTCTTAATATTTTTGTCTGTTCAGGAAAGAGAGAAAATAAAATAATTTCATTCCAGACCATCTGTATTTGTATATATGACCATCGCACTATCCTCATGGTCATTTGATCTTAATCTGGGCACTTGACATCAGGGTTGCATTTACAGTTGCAGCATCTTGTGGTCATGAGTGCTCTCTCCTTTTTTTTTGTCAATTTCCAGCAAGAAAGCAACTTTAGATCACAATGACCACAGGTTCCAGTCCCAATTGAATACTGCTTGTAGTTTGAGTCTATGCCTTTTTTCTTGAGCTGCATGGTTCAGATATACTGCCTCTAGAAACGTCATCTGAGTTAGCTGGAGCTCTTTGTATACTTCATTTTTCTCATAACTATTATTTTCCTTATAAAAAAGAGCTAAGCTAACAGCAGTGTGCATCTCTCGGGTAAATTGTTTATTCTAATGTAATGCAGAAATTTTGGCATACATCACAAAGCTTTCTAGCCAAAAGTGCTTTGTACACTGCTCAAAAAATAAAGGGAACACTTAAACAACACAGTGTAACTCCAAGTCAATCACACTTCTGTGAAATCAAACTGTCCACTTAGGTAGCAACACTGATTGACAATCAATTTCACATGCTATTGTGCAAATGGAATAGACAACAGGTGGAAAGCATAGGCAGTTAGCAAGACATTCCCAATAAAGGAGTGGTTCTGCAGGTGGTGACCACAGACCACTTCTCAGTTCCTATGCTTTCTGGCTGATGGTTTGGTCACTTTTGAATGCTGGCAGTGCTTTCACTCTAGTGGTAGCATGAGACGGAGTCTACAACCCACACAAGTGGCTCAGGTAGTGCAGCTCATCCAGGATGGCACATCAATGCGAGCTGTGGCAAGGTTTGCTGTGTCTGTCAGCGTAGTGTCCAGAGCATGGAGGGGCTACCAGGAGACAGGCCAGTACATCAGGAGACGTGGAGGAGGCCGTAGGAGGGCAACAACCCAGCATCAGGACCATTACCTCCACCTTTGTGCAAGGAGGGACAGAAGGAGCACTGCCAGAGCCCTGCAAAATGACCTCCAGCAGGCCACAAATGTGCATGTGGCTGCTCAAACGGTCAGAAACAGACTCCATGAGGGGGGTATAAGGGCCCGACATCCACAGGTGGGGGTTGTATTTACAGCCCAACACCGTGCAGGACGTTTGGCATTTGCCAGAGAACACCAAGATTGGCAAATTTGCCACTGGCACCCTGTGCTCTTCACAGATGAAAGCAGGTTCACACTGAGCACATGTGACAGACATGACAGGGTCTGGAGACACCGTGGAGAACATTCTGCTGCCTGCAACATCATCCAGCATGACCGGTTTGGCAGTGGGTCAGTAATGGTGTGGGGTGGCATTTCTTTAGGGGACTGCACAGCCCTCCATGTGCTCGCCAGAGGTAGCCTGACTGCCATTAGGTACCGAGATGAGCTCCTCAGACCCCTTGTGAGACCATATGCTGGTGCGGTTGGCCCTGGGTTCCTCCTAATGCAAGACAATGCTAGACCTCATGTGGCTGGAGTGTGTCAACAGTTCCTGCAAGATGAAGGCATTGATGCTATGGACTGGCCCGCCCATTCCCCAGACCTGAATCCAACTGAGCACATCTGGGACATCATCCACCAATGCCACATTGCACCACAGACTGTCCACGAGTTGGGGGATGCTTTAGTCCAGGTGTGGGAGGAGATCCCTCAGGAAACCATCCGCCACCTCATCAGGAACATGCCCAGGCACTGTAGGGAGATCATACAGGCATGTGGAGGCCACACACATTACTGAGCCTCATTTTGACTTGTTTTAAGGACATTACATCAAAGTTGGATCAGCCTGTAGTGTTTTTTTCCACTTTAATTTTGAGTGTAACTCCAAATCCAGACCTCCATGGGTTGCTAAATTTGATTTCCATTGATAATTTTTGTGTGATTTTGTTGTCAGCACATTCAACTATGTAATGAACAAAGTATTTACTAAGAATATTTCATTCATTCAGATCTAGGATGTCTTATTTTTGTGTTCCCTTTATTTTTTTGAGCAGTGTATTTTTCCAAGATACATCCTTTAAAAAATGAAATAGGGAGGCTACTCTGAAGAAAAATACATTTTTGTTGTTTGCCCCTTTCAGGAATGTGTAGGATACAAGGGAAGGATGAAGAGTTAAGTCTTAACAAACAACATTAGAAAGTTGAAATTACAGATCTTGCTTGATTACCGAGATGATCCCTGGCTGTCCATTTTCATGGTTGAATAAAAGAGGAAGTGAATTGCTCACAGAAGCATAAACATGCTTAAGCCTAGTTGTTTCATACAGACGGTGCATGGGAGCTGTTTTTTTCTCCTTTGTTTCACAGATGATTTTCACAAAGAATGGTTGTCTCCATTTTTACTTTCTGAAGTGGCTTCCAAAATGATGCAGTATTGGCACAGCAGGGGGAGCACCCATCTCCTTCCCATTAAAACTTTACTGAAGGATTTCCATTCAAGCAGCTTTGTTTGGTAGTCCTCAACTTACTACCACAATTGAGCCTGAACTTTGTTGTTGAGGGGTTTGTTAAGTGAGTTTGCTCCATTTTATGACCTGCCTTCCTATAGTTGTTAATCACCACAGTTCTTAAATTAGTAACATAGTTGTTAAGTGAATCTGATTTCCCTGTTGCTTGACTTTGCTTGTTGGAAGGTACCAAAAGGGGATCACATGACTCTGGGACACGACAGCTGTCATAAATGTGAGTCAGTTGTCAATCACCCAAATGTAAATCACATGCCCATGGGGAGGCTGCAAAGGTCGTAAGTGTGAAAAATGGTCATAAAGTCATTTTTTTCCAGTGTCATTGTCACTTTGAACGGTCACTAAATGAACTGCTATAAGTTGAGGACTACCTGTACTCTAATTGTAATGAAAACTGCCAGGTTATTATTCTCAGTCATAATAGTAAGCCATGGAAGATGCCCATTCTTTGGAAATATGCTATTGCTCAAAGTCTGAGGGCGATATTAAATACATGTGCTGTGTATTACAGATGATGCGAGGTTGGGGAGGATACCAGCCCCATCGTAATTCATTTATGGATGTGAAGGCTTGATGGTACTCATCTCGGACTGATCACAGAATGTAGATGGATGACCTCTTCTACCTGGCATGTGTGCCAACCTGAATGCCATTAACGCTGCTGCCTTTCTTCACACTTCAGTACTACAGCCTCTTCCTGGGACTTCCAGTAACAGAAGGTGTAATGGATGCCAGCCGTGTCACGGAGATTGGCACTGAGCACCTGGTACAAAGAGTAGCCTAAGGGGTTGGAGAATTGTGTTTGAAACTAGGACAGCTTGCTATGTGGCATCATTCTTCGTATCAACTGTCTCCTGATTTACCTTTTATGTGGATGATGAGATACAAGAGTTTATGAAATTTCAAGTAAAAGTATTACTGAATAGCTCTTGCATTATGGGCATCAATCTTCAAAAGCTCGGCTTTGTTTAAAAAAACAAAAACAAAAGCAAAGCAGTCAATCTCCATTTCCTTTTGTGAACAAAGAGCATCAGAATGCAGCTGCTATGATATCCCAGCACATTGCTAGCTGCCTTCTCTCTTTATTGCCTAAGCATATAAAAGGGTGTATTAAGTTGTTGGATTCCTGTAACATGTTGCTGAACAGATGTGAGAAAAGCGAATAAAATTGCCAAACGCACAACTCTGTGCTTGAGGGGTGGGGGTATACTTCTTGAAACCGAGATAATGGGTACATGACACCAGCTTTGGAATTGTTTTGTGTGCTACATGCTGGAAGGATGTAGTTTGGCTAGGAAGTTCGTATAGATGCTTAGCATGTCTATTACAAAGGACCATGTTATTTCTGAGAGCTTTTTTCTTTGGTGACCTGTTTGAGCTCAACAAGGACAAGGCAGTGTATTTGGTATTGGGGAAATCACCTCTGTTTTGTAAATAAAACTGAACCTGACTAGGAGTACCTGTGGTAAAACATCATGCTTTTACAGTACTATAACCTGTTATGCCTGTCTTTGTGAATACAGCTTGTTACCATTGATATACCTGTGATGGACTGACGTCTTGGTGCAGCAATATCATTGCTGCTTTGCTAAAAAAAAATGTGCTACTCATTGCTTACTGAACTTAGCTAATGGACACAGATTATGCACTTAATGTGGAAAGCTGCACTGGTAACTTTGAGAAAGTGTCTTAATACCTTTATGTATTTTTCCCTGAAGTTTTGATTTTTAGCAAAATTGTGGGTCTTCCACACATTTTAAGAACATTGGGATGCAACTTATATTGCACACATCTGATGCTTTTTGAGGTTGAAAATGTATTCCTAATGCAAGGGGGGAAATGTGATGATTGTGGTTCTGGAAATAAAGTCAATTTAATAAAGTTTCCATGACAAGACTGAATGCACATGGTAATGCACATTGCAACCATCACTTCTCTTCCTAAACACACAAGGTTAATAAACTGGTGGTGCAGCTACATGGGCTGAATTAATGGTGGTTTGAAGCCACCATGAAGAAAAGCATTCTTTTGCCATTCCCTGCATCATCTTCCAATGAAATCAATATGTACTGTGCACTGTAATTTGTTTTATGATATTCCCATCTGTATGTCTTTGGTTTATATCTCATATTGCTATTAACTTCTTGCTTTGTTATGGGTCTGCAGGCAAAAAACCTGTAATGTCATTATTTACATCCAGCCATGAATTTTAGTTCCTAAATGTACTGAATGCTTGTTCTTTCCTTTATGTACCGCATTTACTTCTACACTGCTAGATGTCTGTCTCAAAACAGAAATTTCTCAAGTACAGATTAATTATGTATTTCCATCCCCACAGCAGCTGAAGAAGAGATTTAAGAGTAACCTTCAGCATGAGGCATTCTGAGTGTTAGATTGCTACATTCATTTGTCCTCTGGTTGGAGTTAATTTTCTGCTGGGCAAAATGGAAGTTCCTGTTTTGATCTTTCTAAAAAAATTAAGTCAAATGCAGCACACTAGTTGGATTTAGATATATAATTGGCTGATATCCGCTAGTGCCAGGAGCATCAGGTCAGCATCTGAGAGGCAAATTGTTCTGTTTTTGGAAATAAAAAATGCCTTTTTGGTAAACATCCACTGGATGCAAAAATTACTAGAATAGGCTGTACTAGTGGTCCATTATTTGATAACAGGAATTCAGAAACAAAGTAATCTTTTCCTATTTATAGTATATGCAAAGTGACATTCTGACCAAAGTGTTCTCCAATGTATAATTATGGCAAAATTGTGAAACATGAATTTGGGATCCTAGATGGAATCCACTTTCAGTTTACAAAAGTTCCATCCAATTAACTTCAGAGTTTATTGACATCGTGTCTGTTTTGGCCCAGAGGCATACCAAAATACTAGTTTCAGATCGGACATTGAAGAACATCTGGAGATTCAGGTACTATTTCTTGTTGAATAAAGGCTACGTATATTTTAAAAGAAGTACCTTAAATTTGATTATTCTTGCAATTATTAGGAATTCTTTAAAATGTAGACCATTTTTTTTGTTTCTATTCAGATAAGGATATAAAAGCCATGACATCCGACCTAATAAAGTTAAGACTTCTTTATGTTAATATACTATCATGACATAAACTGCACCAGCTGTACTTCTCTATGCAACTATTGAAACTTAACATACAGTGCAGCCTTCCCAGTATCTGCATTTCTCTATCCAAGATTGTCGCTCATGAACTTTCCTCACACAGTAGGAATTGAAGGTATTCAGAGGGTTTAGCAATTTCATATTTTTATGGTGTTATTTTGGAGACCTAAACATTGTAAACATGGAAATCGGGGATTGTAAAGCTCTCTAATTAAATATTGTGGCCCAAATACATCTGCAGTTTGTGCTATTAGAATGAATAAACCAATTGGATTACCCAGCCCCACCACCAGAAAATCCACGCTTGAAGCAAAAGCGTGGCATGGGAGGGGGAAGAACTACTGTAGAAAATGGCAAGACTAACTAGCCCTTGGTTCAGTATTTAGAACTTTAATTCCAGTTATACCACCAAATGTCTTATGATTCTGTACCATACAAGACATGTACAAAAAAAGGCCAAAGAGGCAGACCCAGGAGACACATCAAATGCACACTACAATATCATCAAATAATGATGGTTGAGGGCGCCGGAAGTATCTTCCCCCGACACCCAAAGTGAAGAGTAAAAAGATGCCATTGAAGTGTAACATTTAGGTTTAAGCAGACAGTATATTCTAAGGAAAAATATTGCCTGCTGTATTAAGAACGGAGCAAGGGCAGATGTGGCAAGCTTGATGACAAGAATCCTCTTTGTGCCTTATGAGGTCCCTATGAGTTCATGTTTTAATTTTTTTGGTCTGCTCTGGAAGGAAGTTTAAAACATTCAAGTAAACCATCATCCTTAGTAATAAATTTATACACTATAAGCTAATGATCTTACTATCCTTTTGCATTGCGACTTAACAAAACCATAGATCACTTTAAAGAGCTACACTGTTAATTAAAATTATCAAGCATAGTAATGGAAAGGACATTTCACCTTACCCTTTGAGAAGGAAAAGTTCATACTCTGCTATTGCCCTGATAAAGACTAAAAATGTGCCTATTTAATAAAGTTTATTAAATTTGCAGGCAAACAAATTCTCTCTGAACACATGACACACAATGCACACACAAAAATCCCGGTTTCGGTGTTTGGCATATCCAAATGAGGCAGGAAAATTGGGCTGAAATCTCAGTCAGCTTTTGGCAGTATTGGGCTGGATGGATCAATATTAATAGATTCCTATGATCTTATTAATCACTGCCAAAAACCTTTAACTGGAAATTAATTTGTTCAGGCATTGTGCAAATTATGCTATCCAGGCTAGAAAGGTGAGTTTCAAAACGAGGGATCACTATTGTATATGTATAAAAAGGCAGAGTTATGGTCTTGGAAGATGAACAGATGTCAATCCTTTGGGCAGATGCTGAAGACTGATAATTTTAATTTAGTGACCAGTTCAGGAATTATTGCAACCCTTACTTAAAATGTTCGTGGCTTTTACTGAATGAAGAACAGTTACCTTCTACAGAATATACTGGATATTCAATTAACCAGCTCGGTTTTGTTTGCTTTTGAGTTTTATGAAATTATGCAGAAGAACGTGAGTGGGCAGAAGGGCAGGCTATATAGTTTCCAAGAGCACAGTGTGTGTGTGTAAATATCTCCTTCAATGCCTTACCCAGGCACCTCACATTTTTAAAAATTCAAAAATATTTATAGGAATGTTTGTGGATCCCGTATCAGCATTTTAAGGTAAAGTAACAAAGGGTAACTGGTCCAAGCTTGATTTGGAAGATTTCACTTTTCAGAGAAAAGACAACAGCTAAGCTAGAGTGGTATAAAAGGAGTTGGTGAGAAGTACTCTGACCAGTTTGCTTTCTGCTAAATTGGAACTAGGGAGTACTTAGCATGAGGTCTCGAAATTCTTAGTATAGCTAATATACAACTTTAAAAAGAAAAAAAAATGCCCGATAGAAAAATGCCCAATAGATGTTTTGAAAAAAGCAGTATAAAGAAATATTTATACTTTCAGAAGTTATTCGTGATTTGGGATTTCCACAGTAAGAGCCTAGTAATTATAGCTGACTCTTAAAATAGTGCCCACTTTCACAGAAACTCCCTCTCCCCAATCATTCATCAGTCTGACAAATAAGAGCTTTTATCCCTTTTTTTTAATAGCACAACAGTTTTAAAAGTCAACTGAAATGAAATGAAATTCTCTATAGTGTAAAATGTCAGTTCCAGAGAAAAACCAGACAGAACCTGTTGAAATAAACTTTGTAATCAGTACAGCAGCAACAAACAGCAGCAATGTTTTAAGAGGATGAAACTCAAAACGTATCCAGAGGTAGTTGTGAATGAAGAAAGAAAACCTTGACAGACAATATATATATTGGAAAGACAACTGTCAACTGCTAACTGCTATTTCCAAAGGCGAAAAATCACAAAAACCGACAGAGACCACGAAGGGAGAGAATTTTGCCATACTGCTTCCCTTGGTCATGGCAAAGACTTGTTCAATATATTTCTGTGCAGAATGACTGAGCACCAAGTGAAAAAAAATTCAGTTGTACGCTCCATTTGTGTACTGGCAGCTGGGGCAGATGGAGATGGAAAAATAGGGGGGGATGGGGAAAGAAAGGATCTCTGGTTACTGGGGAAAAGATGAGAATTTAGGTCAGATTCACCCCAAACACCTCAGCCTATGTAATTGTAACTGCTCTGGACTTAAGGCAGCTGATTGGGGCAGGGCAGTATGTTGTCAAAAGAATACACAGACACATTGCAAAGCACTAAATTATTCTTGAACTACTGGAAATTGGATGAAAAGGACAACTTCCTCTCAATTATTCTTGCAAATACCTTACAGTAGGAAAAAATAATGTATCCATCCTTTTAATGCTGTGGCCTTTATCCCATTATACTCATTTCCCCCCCAAAAAATAAAATCATCCCAATGCTCTCAAATCTTCCTCCTCGGCAAACTTTCTGCCAGTGCCAAGTTATCCTTTTGGAGAGTATTATGGTCTCTCTGAAGTGGAAATTAGGATTGATAAGGAAGGACTAAGCTGTCCACTCTTTTCAACATGAATAAGTGGTCACTATAAAGATTTATAAACCCCTTTCTCGATAAGGAGTGTTCTGGAGAAATAGATCAAAAAACAGATATAATACAGAACTACATGAATTGGTAGGCTAAACTACCAATTGAGAGGGGAAAACAAAATATAAAGTTCTCCCATTAAACATTACACATCAAATATGATGGTTGATCTGTTTACACTGTGCCCTAGTGTTGCTGTTTTAACTGTGAGAACGTTGGAGAGATCAGGTCAGGAAAAGGGTGAGGATTCTTCGCTCTTTCCTCAGTCCCAGAACTTGACAAGAAACAGGAAAACTGAGCTGTGAGGTAGAATCAGTTGGCTTATTCTCATTGTTCCTCTTCTGAAGACTCTTGGGAGATGTTGACCTCTTCTTCATCTTTCTCCTACACAGGAAAAAAATAGCATTGGGAAGATCTGCTGCGATATTGTTCTTGTTTTAAGACTAATCCTCATATTGCAGTAGGAGTGAGAACGCCATTCCTCATTGCTGCAGAGGGGCTACTGATCCTCCTTCCTTATAGAGGGAAGAAGGTGGCAATCAAAAGAAAAACTTCAAGGAATGGCTTACTCTTCCGGTTGTAATGCAGACCAGTATGTCCAAGCAAAATCATGTTCCTTTGTTAGCATTTGTTGTATTATGTCATCACCAAAGCACTTACAAAATGAGAAACATCCAAGTTCTACAGTGTTTGCTTTTGAAGTCTATTCCTATTATAGATAATCCTTGACTTATGATCACAATGGAACCTGGAATTTCAGTTGTAAGTCATTGTAGTTGTAAGTCAAGGCATCACATGACTGGAAGCAATTTTATGACCAATTTTCAACTTCAGTCTTAAAGCATGCCACTGTGGCCATAAAATGATTTAGTGAACCACATTGTTAAATGAATCATGTGGTCATTAAACAAATCCATTCTTCCAAATGGGTGTTTTTTGCCCAAAACTGGCAAAACATATTGCATATGTGGTTACCTGACCATGGGACATTGCAACTGATTGGAAATGTGAGCAAATTGCTATGTATCCAAAATGCTTCTTGGGGGCGGGGGGACATGCATGTAATGACAGTTGTAATTTTGAGGATGAGTCATAAAGAGCTTTTTAAGAGTTTGTTGTAACTTTGAACCATCATTAAATGACCAGCTGTTAAGTCAACGTCTAACTGTACTCCAAAACACAGACAATTTATTTTTTAGCTGATTGGGATCATACACCGGAACCATCAATTTCATAGAATGTAGGCATCTGAAGTCATGTTAAAGATCATTTAAGTTCAATCTTTTCTTCAATGCCAGATTTCCCTAAACTATCCTCAGTAAATGACCATCCAGTCTGCATTTGAAAACCGCCAGCAAGGGGGAGTCCATCACTGTTCTAGACTAGGGATCTGCAACCTTGAAAATACCGGGAGCAACAACAACAAAAAGGTGTGGCTGGGGGGGGGGGTGTCATGTGACTGGGTGGGAGTGAGTGATGTCGAGTTGGTCATGCCCACCCAGGAGGAAATGGGTCCAAATGGTTCTTTGAGTGTTTTCTCTGGGAAACAGGTATCTTGTTCTCTCTCTCTCTCTCCTTCCCTCCCTCCCCCTCCCTCCCTCCCTCCCTCACCTCTCCTTTTCTTTTCTCTTTCTTTTCTTCTCTCTCTCTCTCCCTCCCTCCCTCCCTCACCTCTCCTTTTCTTTCTCCACCTCTCTCTCTCTCTCTCTCTTTCCAAAAACAGGCAAGGATTGTTTTTTTCCCCCCTGATATTGTCCTTTCTTCTTCTTTGGGTGCTTTTTACCATATGATTTAAATCAAGAGTCATTTCAGGTTTCCAGATAAATGAAGCTTTTTCGTCCACCTGCTATGGCTTGTCGACTGAACCCACCACTAGCTGGCCCTGCCCCTCACCCTCCCCTCCCAGTCACTCCTTGTCTGAGAAGGTAAGGGCAACGGCGGCGGCATATGGAGAACCGCTCTATATTTCAGAGCAGGAGCGAAGCGTCTCTGTACTTGCCTCTTCTTCCAGCCCTTGCTGGTGCTGCGTGCATCTCAGACGTTTGGGGAAACACTGGCCCGGCCAGGCTGCAGCTGCTGCTCTGCATCGTAATGGGCTCCAGGAAGAGGAGGGGACGCCGTCTCCCCCATTGTGAAGCACACTAAATTGAAGTGTGCTGAGCAAGACACTGCAAGAGCAGCAAGAAGGCTATGGAGGCAGCGAGAGCAGTGGCGTCAGCCACAGCCAGGCCGAGCTGAAAGCAAGTCATGCGTCTCTCGGGGCTGTGCACAGCACCTACAAGGGCTGGAAGAAGAGGCAAGTACAGGAGCGCTTTGCTCCCACTCTGGAATATGGAGCAAGTCTCCATCTGCCGCCGTCGCCCTTGCCTTCTTAGGCGAGGAGTGACTGGGAGGGCAGGACGAGGCCAGCCAGTGATGGGAATCATCCGACAGCTGCAGCAGAGGGCCCAAAGAGCTGCATGTGGCTCTGGAGCCACAAGTTGCCAACACCTGTTTTAGACAAACAGTTCAACTGCATAGAATTTGTTCCCTTTGGAAATTCCTCCTAATGTTCAGAGTGAATATCCTTTCATTTAATTTCAACCCACTGGCTCCAGAGCCACGTGCAGCTCTTTAGGCCCTCTGCTGTGGCTGTCGGATCTTACTATGATATCTGAAGTAGGTGTTTGATATATCTGAAGTATGGTAGTCCTCAGCTTACAACCATTCATTTAGTGACTGTTCAAAGTTACGACAACACTGAAACAATGCTTATGACTGTTTTTCACACTACTTGTTGCAGCAGCCCTGTGATCATGTGGTCAAAATTCATACGCTTGACAACTGGCATAGATTTATGACAGTTACAGTGTCCCAGGGTCACGTAATCACTTTTTGCAACCTTTTGACAAACAAAAACAACGGAGAAACCAGATTCATGTAATAATTGTGTTACTAACTTAACAACTGCAGATTCTTTTAACAACTGTAGCAAGAAAGGTGGTAAAATGGGGCAAAACTTACTTAACAATTGTCTTGCTTGACAATGTAAATTTTGTGCTCAATTGTGGTGATAAGTTGAGGATTACCTGTATGCCTTTCCTCACAGAACTTGTTTTCAAACCCTTTTATTCTGATCGCTCTTTTCTGAAGCTACTCCAGCTTTTTTGCGTCTCTGCCTAAGTGCAGGGCCTAGAACTGGGCAAAAGTTATTCAAGAAAGACCCAACCAGCGTAACGCACAATTGAACTAATGAAGCAAACCTAACAGGAGGTTGGCATAAAATAATGTTTCCCTCAAATACTTCCAAAGTGAACTGGTTCAAACACAGAATTCATCTTGGACTTTTGAGTTGTCATATATTCAAGTTGCCACAAGAGGGACAGAGCATTAAAACCAAAACCAAAAATAGGTCCAATGTTTAAACTCCCTCTGCGGTCTCCTTAAAAGTTTATCCTATCCAGCAAGTAAATTCCTAACATCCACATTCGTCTAGGCCTAAATAAACAACTGTTTGTATATGAGGGGAAACGTTTCTTCCTGGAGGTCTCTCCGGCCTGTTCTTTTAAAACTAAAACAAATGCTATTGGAATGAGATGAGTCATGCTTGAGTGCATGTGTGAGTCAGCAACCTTGACTTCCTTGTGCTTCATTCATAAAAACACACATTTAAACCACTGTGGAATGTGCCTGCCAAGTCTGTTCAGCAAGTTGTAAGGCAGGAGAGATCATTTAGCAAAGGAAGGAAATAATCAACTCTACTTAACCTTTCCCTTTGCTAAAAGAAGACACACAGTGAAGGCTTCAGTTCCACTCAAGTCGGAAAAAGATTTAACAAGCTCAAAAGATGATGAGTGGAATGGATCATGAAACATTTGAAAGTTTGCAATTTAAATGGATATATTATTTCAGAGGAATTTAATACATCCAGGTGATATTACTAATAGAGGCAGAGCAGATTAAATCTTAAATTAGTTAACAGTTCTTGGAAGTAACCCAATGTCAGTGTTAGAGGAAATGACCATATTTTTTGGTTTACTATTTTAATTTTCATGAATTGTCCTGCTGGAGTGATCTTCAAAGAATACTTTATTATTGTCCTTTCCCACATACCCTACTTCTCAGGAAGGGGCTTCAAAAATAGTAGCATAATTTGTATATTTGAACTTGTATATTCTGGTTCAGTATCAATGTTAGCAGAAAGGCAAGCATAATGTAGCAAGTGTGACATTTTAGCAATAGTAATTGCTGCAGATAACAGAAGGTTTCTTAGTGCCAAACATCCAAGTTTTAAGAAATTAAGGACCAAATATGCAATTTATTACAATCTTTGTTGTAAGTGTCTATGTCATGATTTAAAAGAAATGTTTTTAAGTGATCATTGCAAATCTGATTCCCCATTTTGGAAGCTGCCTGTCTGCTTATTAAGAAAGCTTGCAATTGGCTGTTTCTGGCAAGGACTGCTCCTTATATACTTTGACAGCTGGCGACAGATGTGAATTGCAAAGCTATCAGCCACGTCTGATATTCAGACCAATATGGAGTCAGCAGCACGCTCCACATTCTTAATTAATGGCACAACCTGTTTTGAATATTTTCAATTTGTTTGTAAGAATAAACGGGATAGTAACAAAAATGTTTGTTATGTTCCCAGCTCCTTCAATAAATGTTCCTTTCAAGGGCTCTACCTAGCCTGGAATCTTCTGCAGATCTAGTTTAGCTTATTTTAAAGGGAATCTATTGTCTTCATAGCTGTGCTACAAATGTAATGCCAACATCCAGCATTTCTGGGCATGATCCAGTAATACTGATATCTGCCTATCTTTTCTCTACAACTCACCTCATCCATGAGGTCCCAGATAAATTTACTACAGAGATCTCAGGAATGGAAGGCTAGTATTGGCAATGTTATTTTGAATGTGCCTGTGGATTTCTCTATCCTTCAGGTCGTTAAAATTGAGGAGGGAAATCCCCATCAAAATATATGGCAAGCATCCTCTAAAGCAGATTTATCAGCTTTCCAGTATTATGTTTATTTCTATGAATATCTTATCCAGACATTCCCAAAAATAAAATAGAAAAATATGAATATTGTATCTGAACTGAAGAGAAACCAGAGTAGTGGGAATCTACTGTTCCTGGAAACACAAACCCTGCCTAGAAATAACATAACAAATTGACAGACCACATCCTATGGGCTTAAAAATGTGATAATTTTTTTTGTCTCAGTTTATCTTGTGATAAATGACTGTTTTGTGACAGGCCATATGCAATGAAGTGCTCTTTTGTGATTGGGAAACCTCTCCCTTGACAGCCATTTTGTGAACCCCCCCTCAATATACTATCAGAATATCAAAAATGTCCATTCTTCCAGAAATGGTTGATTTACGATTATTTCTGAGCACGAATGTGTGGTATTTGACGAACTAATTTGGTAATTAATCTGGTACAAAGTATATATGGGTTCCAGACTTTAATTTAACACAAAGTCTGAATTTCAATGTAAAATTTTATCTGGGCCCCTATAGGAAATTTAAAATAGCCACCTGTAAGGTGAGTCATTGCCACCTTAGCCACCAAGCTAGGTGAGTCATTGATTTAAAGGGATTTGCCAAATATTTCTTCAAAGAATATCTAGCCTTTTGTGCTGTTGTAACTTTTATTATAAGATGTATAGAGATAAATGTTAAAGAGGGAATATATGATTCTATTTGATGAAGAGGGTATAAAGAAACATAAACATTATCAGAAAAAAGAAATAGTCAGCAATTATAGCAAAATCAGACTATCTTGCCTTGTGGTGTATAAAAGTAACACTAAAGAAAGGGCACATAATTTTATTAGGATCAATTGGAAAACCTTTTTTTTTTTGTAAATTCTTGAATGTAGACCAAAATCTCTTCAGGGATTATTAAAAAGAACAATTGCTTTAAGTAATCAAGGCCAGATGAAACTGACTGAAACTCACTCTGCAAGAATGCCATAGTGGCAACACCAAATCTGTGCTAATTAACAAAACAAGCCACTTCCTATTACTCACTTCAGGGCAAGAAGGAATAATTATAAACTGAAACATAACATGTATAAAACGTTGAAAAGATAGGATTAAAAACAAAATAAGCCTTAGAAAACCTAAGCAATCACATTTAGCTTTGATAGGCAACATATGCTTGAAATTGAGCGAAAGAAGCATTAAGTTCCCTTATGCTGCATCAATCATTTCTGGAAGTCAGTATCAAAAACTCATCAGATCCATAAGAGAATTGCATCTCAATGGATAGTTACAGAAAGATTCAAAAATTAGAATAAACCCAACAAAATGTCTTAGTCCTATCTATCATAGCATTTTTCACCTGACATGGTAAACCTGTCTCCTGTTGAACGTTTTTCTAAAGTGGCTATTAGAGAAGAATCAAAAGCAGTCAACTCACATTCTGAGATAAAATCTGGTGTGCACTAAAATCTGGTGTTAGGGAATGATACCACCGATTTGTTCTTCAGCCCTGGTCCCTATTCCTACATGCACCATTTCTATCACCATGTCAAGCCCTACAGAGTAGGCCAAAAAGCTTTTCTGCCTAGTAATGGTGAAAAAAAAGTCTATCGTTATATTACATTTTACTAGTGGAAGAGCTAAGGCGTAGTTTATAAAAAGAGTGGGTCAGGAAATTCTTTTTGCAAAATTCCAGGTTTGTGAGCAACAGCTATAAAACAACACACAAACCTGAATATGACAAACTTAATTACATTCACCATATTCATCTCTCCAATAATTTCCCCCATCCAGTGTAGCCCACTGGTTGCAAAGAGATTGAGATTCACGAGGATAAGAGGCTAAATAAAATAACATTCCCCCCCCCTTTTTTCTTCTTCTTCTTCTTTATATAGATACCTCTTTTCAAAATCAACTTACTGTTTTTTTCGGTCGACCTCGAGGCTTCCTTCCAGGTGTTGTTACAGCAGCTTTCTGGAGAAGGAAGGCATAAAGATATCTTTAAATGAAGACCAAAATTACAAGTTATTGCCATCTACAAGAAACCCAGATTTCTTTTAAGATTGGTTTGTATTCCTTCATTAATGAAAAGGTTGTTGTGATATTGGAGCACTTTTGTTCAGAAGGGGTCCCTGAAAATCAATGCAGTAGCAGGCAATGTTTCTTTTAAAATAATACATTTTAAAGGAAACCATTTATTTTAAAATAGACTGTCTTAACTTAGCATCTTCCAGATGTGTAGGATGAACCCCATTATCACAATCTGGGTGTGAGAGTAGCAGGACAAAGTTATGAAACTGGGTGACCATTTGGTGCTATCTTATATATGGTACTATACTATATAAATACTAGAGCTTTGGCTATTAAGCAATATAAGATTTTAAATAAATAAAATAATACGTATCTGGAAGATACCTAGTTGGGGAAGGCTATAATAGACCAAAGTAAGGTGTAATCTGTATTTCTGCTTGAGGTTCAGGCACTCAATTTTGGGTTTTTTCCCCTTACAAAAAAGTAAGATGTTCTGGAAATTACACTAGCAAACCTCAGGAACTGCTATCTAATTCAACATCAAACATGTTTTATAGTATCAGATACTAAACTATAATTTATTGTGACCAAAGAATGATTTAATAGATATTAGGAAAATATTAGCATTCCTGTATGTTATCCTTGATTATCTGGATGGACATTACAAGAAATATATTCAATGTATGAAATCAAAGTTACTTGTGAAAAGGCACTCTAATGCTACTAATAAACTGGAAAACAATACTTAAAAATTTCCTGCTCTTAATTATATTAGAAACAACTAGCCATTAACACAAAGAATGGCAACTAGCCATTAAACAAATAATGAAAGTGAAACAGAACAGTGTTGCTCAAGATATCTATGATGTGAAATGTTTTTTCTTCATCTGAACACACATAATTTAATTTTAACAGCTGCTAAGCTAAATAAACAAAACCTGAAATGTGGGAGATGCCACAAATACCCAAGATGATTTCAAAAATTCTAAATTAACCATATAATCTGAGGATGTGATTCATAACACTTGGATACTTGGCTTGGCAAAAATCTTTTTCAGTTGGCCTTGGTCTTGTCTTTTGGCATCGAAGCCACTAGTCCCTCCCTTGTTATTCTTCACCATCATTGCCCCTTTCGACAGGAGCCATCTGGGTTCTAGTACCATGACTCAGAGTATGCAGGATATGAGTCGTATATTTTCAAGAGAGGTTGGAAATCAAATACAAATACACACTGTGTTCATGAAACATTCTACAAATCTCTTTCCTACTAAAATTCTTCCCTAGCATTTTATATGCTATGCAGGAGTCAGGAAGAGGACCAATATGTGCCCTCTTACCATCATCTGACTGGCCTTTTAGATAGATAATACTTTGCCAGGTCTTTGCTTTTGGCTACAGCATCCCAAAACATTCTTACTCTGTATACAGCCCAGTCCCATTTTTCTGCTTTAATTGCAGTAAGGCAAACTCTGGTTGTATAGTTCAGGGAAGAAGATTATTCAAGTGTCAGACTATTCCATATGCCAAACGTCTTGTCTGAAATAGTTCTAAACATCAGATGAGGAACTAGCAGGGTCACTTGGACATTGGAGTAGAAAAGCGCTTTGGGAAGTAGATCCATTATTTCCATGGCACCTCGTTGCAATCCCATCTAACCCTACAGAGGCAGCTGTAGGAGAAACTGCCAGGCCAAGAGCAAAAGCTTGATCATCATAATAACCTGTACTTACTGCAGAGCATGCTTAATGTAAATCTGCCTTAACATCTGTAATGGCTATTTTGGATTCAAAAGGCCCCAGGAACATACTTGCTCTGTATAGTAACAGCAACAGTGTTAAGAGCTGACTGCTAGGAGGTAGTTGCCCATTAACGAAGGCTAAAAAATATTCCCAAATGATGCCGAGTACTGTTGTTGTACGTGGGTATATCTAATGTTTTCTCCAAATCACAGAATAGGCCACTTCAGAACCAGGAACAGAACATTTGTAATTTGTACATTGGTAGAAACTGGAAGCACCTTTTTAATGAGGTCTTGCTCTTACTCTTGAAAAATAAAACACAATACCTGCAGGGAGGCAGATGCATAACAAACAGAAGCAAATGTCTCCAGAACTTGGTTCATGTTCTCTTCTTGCTACATTTTATAATTTGAACAGATGGCAAGAGGCTTGGGCTAAGCTGAGATGTCCACTGAAATAACCCTGGCAGCTTGGCTGCCAAATCAGAATCAAAGCATCTGGAACAACGAAGATTCTTTTTGGTATCTAGTTGAAAGATTTGGAGAGAGAGCAGACGAAGAAAGACCATGGCCTTTATGGCTCGGGCCTAATATTTCTGATTACATACTGCATATGTAAACAGCTGCCAAGTCATCAGCTCTGGGATCATTTATTCATTTCCTTCAGTGGTGGGATTCAAATTTTTTTTACTACTGGTTCTGTGGGCGTAGCTTGGTGGACATGGAAGGGGAAAGATACTGTAAAATATCCAGTCAGAGGTGGTTCTCCAAACTACTCAAAATTTCTGTTACCAGTTCTCCAGAACTGGTCAGAACCTGCTGAATACCACCTCTGATTTCCTTCCTTTATTCCCAACCTTTACTCAGTTTCCGCCATGTAGCACCTGATAGATACATCAAGCCTTCATTCCTAACCACCATGTGAATGGCACAGTAAATGTGCCATTAAGGATTGGCAGCTAGGTAACAGAGGAAGCTAGGAGGTCAAGGCCTCCATATTCAGAGGGATGGGAGAGAAGCTACCCAATTCAGGAAACTATAATCTTCCTTCTGTGTGAGTGAGTGGGACATATCCCTTTCTATTCTTTACAGATTTATAAACTCCAGCTGCTTGGAAACAGACGTGCACGCACACACACACAAGCAAATTTCACCAGCTGTCCAGCTAATTCAAGTATCTTTCACTCAAAATTCTAGATTTGGATGTCAATAGAACGCCATTATTTGTTCTTTCCCCATAAGCTCCAAAATAAATAAACATGCAAATTTACAAGCAGCCTTTTTTTTAAATATTTCAATATTCATACAATCATAAAATGTGTCATTTAGTGCAGCTCTTGCTCAATACAGGAATCCACTACTATGGCATGCTCTGCTTAAATTCTTACCATTAAGAAATTTTTCCGTGATATCAGCATTAAATCTGCTTCCCTGCAATCTAAAAATCACTTTTTCTATTATCTTTTTTTTTACAGTGACAGCCATTCAGTTATTTTTTAGATTTATATTTTGCTTTTCCTCCAGGAGTTCAAAGGAACACACATACTTATTATTTTTCTCCACAATAACAATCCTGTGAGATATGATGGACTGAGAATGCATGACAAGTCATTCAGTAAACTTCCATGGACGAGGGTGGACTAGTCTCTCTCTGGGTCTAGCACTGCATCTTTGATAGTTATTCAAGCAGTCCTCATTTAATAATCACTTGTTCTGTAATGGTTCAAACTTCAGCAGGCAACTCTTTTTCCCTGTCTGCTCAATGACTCAGGAGATTGCTTGATGGCCACAACCAGGAGTGCAAATGTTGTTCAAAAGAGTCATGTGGTCATCTTGCTTAATAATCGCTTTGCTCAACAACCAAATTCTGGACTCAACTATTGTTAAGCAAGTATTACCAGTATTGATGTAGCAATTGAGACAACTGCTTCCCCCGATTTCTCATGCTGTTGTCTCATTCTGTTAACAAGAATGGTGAGGAAATTTGGAGATTCTCAATACTGTTGTTTCCTAACATATGTATTCATATAGTTATAAAGCAGATGCTATTTCAGAAAATGGTGTCTCTCTGTCATCTGAGTATTTCACAAGATACTACACAAAATTGATAAGAGGTAAACATATACAAGGCACAATTCAGTATCAATAGAAGTGTGCTCCTTCCCACCCATATTTACAAATTCTACCTTTCAAAAAATTTCCAAATATTAGGGGACAAGATCCCATGGCACTTTAGGTCCTATTTTATTATTAGATGAAAAACCAGACTTAGAATCCTTATAGCCTTCTTGTGCTATCCACTTTTATTCTAGAACCTTCAAAAATATCAAACTGATATGCACAAACAGATAAAAGAATTGGAAAATGTTATATTCTCAGAATCCATTCTCCCTAAGTTTTTGGTTTGTAAAGGTGACAGGGGAGAATGTACTTTCATACTGGCAAGATTCTATTGATGTAACTTAAAAATGGCAGAGCAAATATTTTTGGATGTACTTCAACACTGGAGGATTTAAAGAAGAAATTGGACAATCATTTGTCTGAAATGTTGTAGGGTTTCCAGCTTGAACTTCCAAGGTCTCTTCCAATTCTTTTATTCCTGTCTGGATTACTTTGCAAGGCTGACTTCAATCTTGCTAGTCGGAAAGTACATTCCCCCCCCCACCCCCCAATTGCCTTCGCAGTCCAAAAAACTAAGAAGTTATCACTTTTGAGAAGTTTGCTACACCCACATTTTTATTGTGAGATTAAACTGTCTCTTAACCAACTGTTGACCTGACTGCAGCCCCCATACTATTACAGTTCTTTACTGCAGATATTCCTTGACCTGTTTGAAGTTATAGCACTGAAAAAAGTGACTTATGACTATTTTTCTCACTTACAACAGCATCCCTTTGGTTACGTGATCAAAATTAAGATGCTTGGCAACTAGCATGTATTTATGGTGGTTGCAGTGTCCCAGGCCCATGTGATCACCTTTTACAACCCTCTGATGAGCAAAGTCAACGGGGAAGCCAGATTCTTTTATGTACATCAAGAGCATTTGCACCAAGACAAATTCCTTGTGTGTCCAATCACACTTGGCCAATAAAGAATTCTATTCTATTCTATTCTATTCTATTCTATTCTATTCTATTCTATTCTATTCTATTCACTTAATCACATTATTAACTTAAGAACTGCAGCGATTCATCTCTAAGGTTCTCAGTCATCCAAATCATGGTTGTCCCAAGGGTGCTTTTTCAAAAGGCAACTGTTTTTTCTTTGAAGACGTGTTGCTTCTCATCCAAGCTTTTCCAGTTCTTATTGTCAGCAATGTCTTCAAGGAAAATCCAGTTGCCTTTTGAAAATGCAATGATTCACTTAACAACTGTGGTAAAAAAAAAAAGTTGTAAAATGGGGCAAATCTCAATTAACACCTGTTTTGCTTAGCAACAGAAATTTTGGCCTCGATTATGGTGGTAAGTTGAGGCTATCTATATTGCTAGTTAGTCTTAGTAAAGGCATTAAAGCGTTTGTTCCAATACATTTAATGTTTGGAGAATGCCACTGACATTTCCTATGGCTGATTCATTCTTCCATGGATACCTATTTATGTTGAAGTAATTCTCCAGATCAGTCTTAACCATCACTGTCAATTGGTACACGTGCATAAAAACAACAGGGAAGAGTACATGTGATTGAGTATGATTTCCAATTCATTATCCAGCAGCCAAAATACCTACCCTTCCCTTTGAAGTGGCCTTGTTTTTGCTCCCCTTTGGTCTACCACGTGGTCTCTTGGGTATTGGTGCCTCACTGGGTTCTTGCTACAAAGAAAGAGTATTACAATGAGTGATAGAGAAATAAATGTCGTTAATGCTTCCACATCCTCTCAGGACATTTTGCTATGTACCTGGAAGCTACAATGAAAGAAATAAAAGAATCCAATCAATATAGCCAATTTAGAAATTCGATATGCAGACACATTAATTTCTGATAAGAGGTTCATAATACAGTCTATAGTGATTAAAGTACGAGTTTTAAAGATGTAACACCATGACATATGTTTAGTAGTACAGTCTACACATTTTCCTTATACTAATTTTATCATATAGTGGACAATGTTCAAGTGTTATATACTGTAGCTACCAGTGTTTTATTTCCTATAACATTCTACTTACAGCTGTAAACTAGACAACCCGTGACCCATTAGATCATCATTTCATAGATATTTCCTTACTAGTGAGAGGAGGAGTGACTTCTGGCTTGCTGCTGGCTTCCCCACTGAGTTTCTTTATGGGAAGCTGGCAATGAACCATGACAATCTTCCTTACTTTCTTTCATTACTTTCACCCTCCCATTTCCTATTCCTTTCCTTCTGTTCCTCCCCCTTTCCTTCTTTTTCTCCCTCCTTCTATCCTTTCCTCTCTCATTCATTTTTTTCTTTTTCTTCCTCCCTTTCTTCCTTCCTGTTTCCTTTCCTTTCCTCCCTCCTTCTTGTTCCTCTCTCCCTCATCTTATCTTCCTTTCTATTCCTATCTCCTTTCTTCTTCCTTTTCTGCCTTCCTTCCTATTCCTTTTATCTTCCCTCCCTCTTCCTTCCTTTTCCTCCTTCTCTCCCACCATTCTTCCTTTCCTTTCCCCTCCCCTCCCACCAGGCTGGGTGGAGGATGGTGCACTCCCATGGACTTGTTGAAAATGAGGATCACATAACTATGACTGATTGTGGCAATGTTGAATCAGCAGTATTGAAGAAGCCACAACTTCCCCAAATTTCATTGCCGCAGGAGAAATGGATCTCAGCATTTTGCAGATTAGTCAACTTGAGGACTGATATTTTGCCCTATAATGCATGGTTTCAGTTAAAGATTACAGATACAAAAAAATTAGTAGTATGTAGAAGCCAATGATTTAATACCATTAGCCTTTCTCCAAAAAGATTTGTCTCACTATACTACTTCAGGCAGATGGAAGAGGAGATGATGGCAATTAATACTTCTGATCAGCCAAAAAAACCCACCCTAGATACATTCCCAACGTACCGCTGCTGCCGCGTTCAAACGCCAGCCCCGCAGGCTCACCCCATTGACTGTTGCACTGGAGCGGTGCAAGGGGCTCAATGGGGTGAACCTGAGGAGCCGGCGCCTCGAACGCAGTGGTGGCGGCATGTTGGGAAAGTAGAGCAAAGCCACTCTGGCTTTGCTCTACTTTTTCAAAGTGCCGCCGCTATCGCATTCTGTCTGTCTGTCTATCTATCCATTCATACATACATCCAAAAGGTCTGTCTGTCTGCCTTCCTGCCTACCTGCCTGTCTTTCTGTCTACCTACCTACCAACTAACCTATCTATCTATCCATCCATCCAAAAGGTCTGTCTGTCTTCCTGCCTGCCTACCTACCTACCTGCCTCTCTTTCCCCCTCTCCCTCCCTCCATGTTTGAGGCACCGGCCCCGCAGGCACATCGAGAAAGTAGAGCAAAGCCAGTCTGGGTGGGTGGGTGGGAGGGAGGGAGGGAGAGGGAGAGGGAGAGGGAGAGGGAGAGAGAGAGAGAGAGAGAGAGAGGGAGAGAGAGAGAGACGACCTGATGCATCAGATTGAAATGAGGCCTAGTTTAGACTGAGGCCCTTTTCCACATTGAAACATCTTTGCCAGCACACTGAAACATCTTTGGCTTCTTTTAAAGGTTTTGTGAACGAAACATGGTCAAGACTATCAGGAAGCTCTCACATTTTGTTGAGGCTTTAAACAGGATCCATTGGACCAGACCTCCACCCTTAAAAACTACTTTTCCCCAATGTATTACAGTGCCAAGTTTGAAGAAGGCAAAACCAAAATGTACTGGTAAGTTACAAGAACACACACACACACACAGACACACACACACACACACACACACACTCCCTTCTAACCCTGCTGGAGTAGGTGATTGGACTAGAACAGCAGTTGCTGACCGGTGGGCCGTGGCCCACTGGTGGGCCTTCAGAAAATTTTCGTGGGCCGCAGAGAAATCTCACCCCCAGAGCACCACCCCAAAGCAATTAATCCAGGCTGTACAGAAACACAAGGCTGTGCCGCCCACATGGCCCGCGGGAACCCTCCCCGCCCACTCACTCCTTACCCCGCGAACTTGCCTCCTAAAATTGCTATTTTTCCTTTTTCCGACCATCATCTGTTCTGCTGTGCCGGCAGATTTAGATTAGCTAGGAAGCAGGAAATGGTTGGATTTCTTGCTTTCTAGCTAGTCTTTAGAAAGTTTAGATCTTTGGCTCTGCCAAACCACCTTTAGGACTGAAGGTTTGCTTCCAAGCAAATTCAGTGCAGACTCATGGCAAGCAAATTTGAGAGAATGAGCTAGCCGATGGCAGATAGATAGATCACTGAATGGATTCTGTGAGCAACTCAATCTGCCTGCTTTGCCTGATTTTGGATAAAAATTGCTTTTTTTAATAAAAAAATTCAATATTTACATACATGGTGTGTTGTGAGTTATTTTGTGAGTTTGCTTGCAAGCAAATTTTATGTGACAGACTGAACTAGCCAATGTCAGATAGATTTCTGAATGAATCTGTGATTCTGTGAGCAACTCAATCTGCCTGCCTGCTTTGCCTGATTTTGGGTAAAAGTTGCTTTTTTTTTATACAAAAGAAAGGGGGGGATGGAAGGAAGGGACAGAAAGAAAAAGAAATAAAGGGGGAGGGAGGGAGAAGAAAGATAATGAGTTACGTATTCTAGTCCAGGGGTCGCCAACCTTTTGGACCACCAAACTCATAATTTTAGATCCCAGGGACCACTTACTGGTTCTGTGGGCATGGCCTAATTTGTGGGTGTGGCTTGGTGGTCATGTGACTGGCTGGGCATGGTTTGTATGTAAGTATCATAAATATTTGTATAAATATTGATTTTTTTATAAAACAAGAGCAACTTTTACCCAAAATCAGGCGAAGTAGGCAGGCAGATTGAGTTGCTCACAGAATCACAGATTCATTCAGAAATCTATCTATCTGCCATCGGCTAGTTCAGTCTGTCACATAAAATTTGCTTGCAAGCAAACTCACAAAATTAACTCACAAAACACCATGTATGTAAATATTGAATTTTTTATAAAAAAGGAGCAACTTTTACCCAAAATCAGGCAAAGCAGGCAGATTGAGTTGCTCACAGAATCATTCAGTGATCTATCTATCTGCCATCGGCTAGCTCAGTTTCTCAAATTTGCTTGCCGAGAATCTGCACTGAATTTGCTTGCAAGCAAATCTTCAGTCCTAAGGGAAGCAGAGCCGAAGATCTAAAGACTAGCTAGAAAGCAAGAAATCCAACCATTTCCTGCTTCCTAGCTAATCTCCCAGCACAGCAGAACAGATGATGGTCGGAAAAAGGAAAAATAGAAATTTAGCAGGCAAGTTCGCAGGGTAAGGAGTGAGTGGGTGGGGAGGGTTCCCGCGGGCCATGTGGGCGGCCGCAGCCTTGTGTTTCTGCACAGCCTGGATTAATTGCTTTGGGGGTTACTCTGGGGGTGAGATTTCTCTGCAGCCCACGAAAATTTTCTCACGGCCCACTGGTTGGCGACCGCTGCTATAGTGAAAATGTTACTGCAAACGAACAGCTGCATTTTCTTTCTTATTTAGTGAGCCTATATCACTAAAGACAAATATACTTTGAAGTAGAAGAAAGGATCATGGCCAACACGTTTGCAGAACAGGCTATATGGAATACTGTTTCTTAATTACTTATAGACATTAAATATGAACAATAAAACTACTGTTAAGGCAGAGAAGCCTCATTTTCGTAAGCCTAAGTCTAAGTGCTATTGCTATAAACCACAGTACAATGGATTTATGTTTTTTTAAATGATGTCATTACAGAAGTGTAATGCGTAATGACATCATGCAAACAACATAAATGCCCATGATACCCTACTTTCCAACTGAACGTACTTCCTTCAAAAACAGGTATGTCCTGCCTATAATTAGTTCACTGAAATGAGTTTTCACAGTAAAGGGAAACTCAAGAGTTTGAAAACGCAGAGCAAAGTGATCAGGACAGAGATTGAAATTCCCGGAATTGTGAAGTGATTCCCCATCATAATCTTCTATTGGTTCATATTACAAAGGATAATGTGATTCAAAGTCCTTTTGAAGATTGATAGTAGCGAGACAAAATATGTAAACTCTTTAGAAACACAATGTTTACTCAGTGTGTTCAATGAAGACATAACACAATATACTGTATTAACTGTTTTAGAACCTCTACTTATTAATAGGACTTAGTTGAAGCTATGATCATATTACAGATGACAATATTGCTGTAGAGTTGTAGACAATTCTAAAGAGTTCCCAAACTTTCAACACTTTCAGATGAAATAATCTCTACAGGGAAACTTCATTCTTTCTGGGATTAAAATAAACTACTCTAAGGCAATATTGCTCTTCTAGTATACCAGACTACTGCATTCATTGAACTTGTTTGGGTGCTACTGAAGTACTTTCTAGTTTAGGAAGGAAAATATTTTGATACTTATGAATTATGAAAATGGGCAAAGATTCAGAATTTGCTTCAGTACTCCTCTACAGAACTGTGTTTGTCCCAGAAACAAAGGAGTTAGAGACTGTCAAAATTACTGGCAGCATCATAAAGCAAGATGCCCTGATTCCCAGAGGAGTTGCTTTCATTAAATATGCAAAGTAAATGACCTACTAATGTTTAACTTTCATTGTGTAACATCAATAGCTTTGGTTGCACCATAGTAATACTGCTTTGTATTTTCCTTTACTATGACTCAGTTGCTTTAAGCAATAATCAGTCAGAGGCAAAAATCATAGCATATCTTGCAAAAGCTTCCCCTAATAACATGAGGGAAGCTGAATACTGTACAAACCTGGGGTTGCTTCCTGGGCCGACCTCGTCCTCTCTTCTCTGAAACATCCTTGTCTTGTTTAGCAGACAGGGGCTGGCTTGATTTTGCACTGGATTCACTCATCTTCTCTCTTTTAAAAGGACAGATATAAAATGATTCTGTTAATTCTTTTCTCTCAAATGTCAACGAATGTAGATTTAAAAGTAGATTTTATTCTGGCTATTAAAATATCAAACCTTATGAAAGGGTATGAACAATGCAAAGTGCATTTAAGGCTCTGTCCTCTCCCTGCCCAGAAAGCAAAAGAAAAGCCCAGTCTACACTTTCAAGAGGTGCTCTTAACCAAGCAAAGAAGAAATGCCCTCTATTTGCCTCAGTAGGGAAAGCTGAGTGCTTTGAAAAATGGATCTATTCAGATCAGCACGCTCCAAAGGCATCCAAAGGGCCCCCTGCTCTAAATTTGTATGTGTGTGTGTGTGTGTGTGTCTGTCTGCTTCACTGCAGTACAACATACAGACTAACACGAACATCATGAATGACCATTATTAGAAGAGTTGGCTGCATTACTCTGTCATCCTGCCAAGGTTGAAACTAGAACACTTTCTGATTTTTATTAAAGGCTAAATGTTTTACTGGACTAAGAATATCAGTGCTTCTTAGAAGTTAATCAGACTCACTTCACATTTATTGTGGTACCAACAGATTATCATCTAGCTCTTAGAATAATTTCTTTTACAATTGATACTCGATTAAATACGCAATTAGTTATTAGCTTTATTCCATGAATTCATTAATTTATCATTGAACGATAGAAGAATAACCTAAGTTCTGAATGAAAAAAGAATATGGTTTGTTTTAAATGAAGCCTCAGAGCAAAAAGCATTCTCTGCTATGGAAAAGAGGGCTGCGTTGACAGACATTTTTTTTTAGTTAAGCCCTTGTACTTTAAGGTGAATTCTCTGAAGATCATTTTGAGTCTAAGCCTTATAACTACCACAGCACTACCAGTGATAAAAATACAATGAAGAGAAATTAATATCCTAGCGTTTTGTTCCTTGCATATTCATAACCAACTGTATATTGATGCTAAGTAATAAGGAAGATGTTTCCCCTACATAATGCAGAAAAAAATGTGGTAGATTGGGCATGGAAGCATAAAGAAGAGGGTCAGCCAGCAGAGTCTTACATGTGCAATCCAAAAATCTAAATTGTGCAAGAATAGGAATTTAGGAAGATAGCTATTCCACAAAAGAATTTTAAAAAATAGAAAACATAGGTCAAAGTTATTTAAAGCCAAAACCAACGTAATAAATGTATTTTAGAAACTATAAGGTCTTCTGCAAGACAAAATTTAAATAGAATTCTATAAAAGTTACTACGGGCAATCAACAGGAAAAGTGCATTACACTGACTAAGATATCCTATTTAAACTAGACCTAAGACAATCATTCCCAATTTAAAGGCATCCAATGTCTTTATATCTCAAATCCTCCTCTAGCATGGCCCATCAGGTTGAGAAAAAAAGGACCTAAATACTTTCTCTTAAAAGCCAAACTCATATCAATTATGCTGTATCGCTATGACAATACTACCGTGTTTCTCATATAATAAGGCCGGGTCTTATTTTTTTTTGAGCCCTGAAAAAATGGCTAGGCCGTCTTTTCGGGGGTGACTTAATTCCCCCCCCATTGCATCTTCGGGCGGGCGGGCGGCGACAGCTTGGATGTTGACCTTGGCGTTGGTGGGACACTTCGTATCGGGGTCAACGCAGGCAGCACCATATCCGGGTGTGCAACAAAAGCACTTCCTAAGGGCAAGCCCCCCCACCATTCCCCCCCCCCATTTCGCATGTTTTAATATAGGCCTTAATTTGGGGGGAGGGGCTTAATTTCATTTCATGCCTATAAAACATGCTGGGACTTCCTATTGGGGGAGGCCCTATTGTTGGAGAAACAGGGTACTTTCTCTGAGTGGGACAAGAATGATGGTAACACTGCCCTACAAGAGGAATATCTGAACTGCCTTGTGGGAGGGACTTTAAATCTTATGCATATAGTACCACTTCAATCAAAATCTCTGCTTTAAGATAAAAATGCCAATGCCAATGTGCCACCTCATGTAATTTTGTATTGTTTTGCCCTTTAGCTACATTTCCAATCACACACAGCAATATCCTATTTCTTGAATCTGTTTATCTGCAACTTGACAACTGTCAGAATCTATCAGAAACAAGGCCATAAAAAGGTAGACTACCTGCTGAGCTGTTTCCATGGTGTTCTCTATAACCAGGGGGAGTCATTAGGCAGTGACTCCCCCACAATAAATACCAATGTATCAGCTTGAAATGCAGGGCACCTTTGTCTCCAGTTCTAAAAGATTCACATTGACCATGTTTGACCAAACCATTTCCCTAAAATTAGCTGACTTTGGGCAACCACAGCATATCATCTAACCATACATTCTCTTTGTTGGCCCCTGAATAGAAAAGAGAAGTCCTCAATTTTTATGTGCATTCTAAACACAAAGAGGTTCACTGAAATACCGGCTTGTAGATTTTTTTTCTCCTAGTTGTTGGCAGGAACTGACGGGTTTTTTGACTTTGCGGGTTTTCTGATCTTATCAGAAAACCCGCAAAGGATTTTGACTAAAAAGAGCCAGGGCTGTTTATATACTATAGGATAAGCTAAAGATTTATCAAGGCTCAAGATGCGGTTGAGGTCAGCCCCAAACTGATAGTATTATGTAACTGTCTCAAAGAATGAATTAATCTCTCTCTCTCTACCCCCACTAGAATGTCTAATATAACATATAAAAAAATCCCAAATCAATATGCTAATGCCTTTGGATGTCAGAAACTTTCCTCCTCACAATTATTTAGAATTTTGTTTGCATCCATGTCCATGCAGACATGTTCCTTGGTATCTGCCCGGCTATCTTCTTGCCTTTAGAGTTTGCTTAGACAAACTTTAAATAAAAATTCAAAAAAAAATATGGATGCTATAAAAACCTCTTCCTCTTCAATTACAATAACATTTTTTTTGGGGGGGGGGGCATAGAGATTGTATATTTATACTTAAAAATAAAGAGGGGTGGATGTGTATTTTACCTGCCATGAAAAAATAAGCTGAAGTAGGTAGACAGTGTATTATGAGGATTAGTGAGTAGCAACTTCACTAATTGTCCTTCTGGCAATGGGTGTTTTGGTGACCAGCTAATTCCACCATGTACATGGACTGCCTTTGTATATGATGGCCTTCCCATCCCATGACAAACATTTTCTTAACATTGCCACAATTTGCACTTAATTTCCAAATGTGGCCAGAGATCCAAAAATGTGCCTTCCCCTTCTCTTACATACACCATTAGAAGTTTACTCTGTGGCATTGACAATTAGAAATAGACATCTTGAAGCTTCCTATAAACAAAGATCTGAAGAATATAGTTCATAGGATTAGGCATTTTTAAGATACTCAGAATACTTGATAAAGCTTTACTATTTACAAATATTGCCAGTAGCAAAAGCTTGTTTCTATCCTTATTCTTAAATGCAAAGCATAAGGTTTAAAAAGGTTCACATTTTTTAGATTACAATATTATCTAAATAATTTTTCTTCAAAGCTTATATAAATTCAAAAAGTTGAAAGGATCACTTTTTCTAACAAAACAAACTCAGCTAAATTATGAGAGTTTTATGAGATGACCAAAGGAGATTTAGCTGCCTGCAGGATGTAAATATTTCTAGGAATATTGTTTAAAAATATATACTCCAGACAGATTTATGAACTTTGAACACAGAGAAGTACTAGTCTTTTTTTTACAAAATTGACTCATACTCAATTATGGAAGTGATTCATACTTTTTTTAAAAAGAGCCAGACATCTATAAATAATATTTAGCAATGCTTACTGTAGAGTTGAATTTACTGAATTTAGTGTCGATTTACTTTGGAATACATTTATTAAGAACTGAATAGTAGTCTTTAAGGCACTGCTATGAAATTATGGTCCCTATGTCATAGGTTTCAGCGAGGATTAACGGTGGCCAATCTTTTTCAATCTTGGTATCAACCTGCTCTTTCTGCTACACTGAGGCTACATGAAGCATGTTCAATAATGTTGTAATACCACTGGAAAGTGCACAGCCAGAATTTTCGAGAACATATTTGAAGGTTTAGTGGGGTAAAAAAATAATAAGTGTTTCATCCCTTAAATAAATCAAAATGAAAAAAGGGAAAAATGGTCCCATTCAATTGGGGGTTGTAAAAGAGGTGCTGAGAAAGATGCATATAGCCAATAAATTCCTTATGTATGCCATAGATAAATCTATCTACTCACCTAAGATTAAAAAGCCACCATCACAAACCACACTGTGAAGCCATCAATACATCTTCACATAAATATACACTGCTCAAAAAAATAAAGGGAACACAAAAATAAGACATCCTAGATCTGAATGAATGAAATATTCTTATTAAATACTTTGTTCATTACATAGTTGAATGTGCTGACAACAAAATCACACAAAAATTATCAATGGAAATCAAATTTAGCAACCCATGGAGGTCTGGATTTGGAGTTACACTCAAAATTAAAAACACTACAGGCTGATCCAACTTTGATGTAATGTCCTTAAAACCAGTCAAAATGAGGCTCAGTAGTGTGTGTGGCCTCCATGTGCCTGTATGACCTCCCTACAATGCCTGGGCATGCTCCTGATGAGGTGGAGGATGGTCTCCTGAGGGATCTCCTCCCACACCTGGACTAAAGCATCCCCCAACTCCTGGGCAGTCTGTGGTGCAACGTGGCGTTGGTGGATGGAGCAAGACATGATGTCCCAGATGTGCTCAATTGGATTCAGGTCTGGAGAATGGGCGGGCCAGTCCATAGCATCAATGCCTTCATCTTGCAGGAACTGTTGACACACTCCAGCCACATGAGGTCTAGCATTGTCTTGCATTAGGAGGAACCCAGGGCCAACCGCACCAGCATATGGTCTCACAAGGGGTCTGAGGAGCTCATCTCGGTACCTAATGGCAGTCAGGCTACCTCTGGCGAGCACATGGAGGGCTGTGCGGTCCCCTAAAGAAATGCCACCCCACACCATTACTGACCCACTGCCAAACCGGTCATGCTGGAGGATGTTGCAGGCAGCAGAACGTTCTCCACGGTGTCTCCAGACCCTGTCACGTCTGTCACATGTGCTCAGTGTGAACCTGCTTTCATCTGTGAAGAGCACAGGGTGCCAGTGGCAAATTTGCCAATCTTGGTGTTCTCTGGCAAATGCCAAACGTCCTGCACGGTGTTGGGCTGTAAATACAACCCCCACCTGTGGACGTCGGGCCCTCATACCACCCTCATGGAGTCTGTTTCTGACCGTTTGAGCAGCCACATGCATGTTTGTGGCCTGCCGGAGGTCATTTTGCAGGGCTCTGGCAGTGCTCCTCCAGTCCCTCCTTGCACAAAGGTGGAGGTAACGGTCCTGATGCTGGGTTGTTGCCCTCCTACGGCCTCTTCCACGTCTCCTGATGTACTGGCCTGTCTCCTGGTAGCGCCTCCATGCTCTGGAAACTACGCTGACAGACACAGCAAACCTTGCCACAGCTCGCATTGATGTGTCATCCTGGATGAGCTGCACTACCTGAGCCACTTGTGTGGGTTGTAGACTCCATCTCATGCTACCACTAGAGTGAATGGGTGTTGGTAGAAGTTACCCTGAACGCCCTTTCTATCTATGCTGCGAGAGAGCCCAGGATGGGTTGACTCCTTCCTATGACGTCATTTAGCTGAGTCTGCACTAAGATATAAAAGCCTCAGGAGACCAGGATGGGGGATGGAAAGGCTCATAGATAACTTCTCCTCCCCTGGGAGGGCTTGGCTGGGGCCCTTCTGCACTCCCTTCTGTTGAATAGTTCTGTTGAACTGCCTCTCTAGGGCTGCATGTCTGCGCTTTTCTGCCCTCAACTCAGCCTGAGTTGCCTTCTTAGGGGCTAGAGCCTTAGCTCTCATTTTAGCAGCCACCTCCCTCTGGACCGATTGGGTGCGTTGCCGACGACTTTTTCTCTTATTGGGTTTAAGAGACTGTTCCACGGGGGGACGGGGGGGACTCTGCCTGACCCTTATCTTGCTCCATTTGAAGAATAAAGGCTCTTACAATGGAAAGAAACTGTTTGTAATTTTTTTGTATTAAGCCCCTTAGGGTATAAATTGGCCCCCGGGCTTACAAAATGGCCGCTCACCTCGTGGTGGAAGGCTTCAATCAAAGATGGCCTCTGACTATGGGAAACAGGCTCCAACATCGAAGAATCTCTCCTTAGGCTATAAAGAGCCCTGAGTGAAGTCAGCAAAGGAAAGGGCAGCCACATGATCAGCTGGCTGACGCTGGTATCGGTTTGCCGATTGCTTTTTATGACTGGTCAAACCGCAGGCGTGGGAGAGGTCTACAGACACTGCCCAACTTGCCTGAATAGCACTCTGTCAACGCTGCTCCCAACGCTGCAGGAGAGAGAGCCTGCTCTCCTGGAAGAGCAGCTGCCCAGATCCTGGGAGCTGCTGAAGCAAGGAAAAAAGGTACTGAAGATCGCTAGTGAGTGCTATCTACAAAACCTCAGCTGGCTGAAGCTGTTATCAGTTTGCCGATCGCTTTTTACGACCGCTCAAACTGCAGGCGTGGGGGAGGTCTACAGACGCTGCCCAACTTGCCTGAACAGCGCTCTGGCAACGCTCCCAACGTTGCAGGAGAGAGAGCGAGAGAGAGCCCTGCTCTCCTGGAAGAGCAGCTGCCCAGATCCTGGGAGCTGCTTGAAACGAGGAAAAACGGTACTGAAGATCGCTGGTGAGTGTTATCTAACAGAAGCTTTCAGAGACACAGCTACTGACTGAAAGGAGCTGAGTCAAAAGCTGCTGTCTCTTCTGGGGGCTGGCTTTTATATCTTAGTGCAGACTCAGCTAAATGACGTCATAGGAAGGAGTCAACCCATCCTGGGCTCTTGATGCAGCATGGAGGAGAAAGCACCGCCAGCATTCAAAAGTGACCAAACCATCTGCCAGAAAGCATAGGAACTGAGAAGTGGTCTGTGGTCACTACCTGCAGAACCACTCCTTTATTGGGGATGTCTTGCTAACTGCCTATGCTTTCCACCAGTTGTCTATTCCATTTGCACAACAGCATGTGAAATTGATTGTCAATCAGTGTTGCTACCTAAGTGGACAGTTTGATTTCACAGAAGTGTGATTGACTTGGAGTTACATTGTGTTGTTTAAGTGTTCCCTTTATTTTTTTAAGCAGTGTATATATCTATTACATTATTCCCTTTTGTGGTAGAATAAAATTATGCAAAAGAAGACAGAGCAAGCTGAAGAAATTAACATGAAACAGAAAAAAAGCATAGCTAAAATTACGTTACACTAACACTATTCACTATACTCAACATACTTTCCTATCCTTAAAAACCACCCATGCCTTTCCCATACACTGATTCATATATTGCTTTTTGTTCTTCAGACCTCATCAGCTCCACCCAACCATAACTTTCTTGGTCTTCCCCTTCCTCTCAAGTCATTTGTTTGTTCTTTGTGTATTTGTTTTGTAATTCAATCCTCATTTACTCTCTGCAAACCACTTCCAGTGTATTTTTTTCATATTGGTCACTCGCTTTTGAATTCAATACACAGTCATCCATCACTCATTCATTCTTGACTCCATCTCTTTTTGATGTAGCCACACACTTAAGTATCCGGTTTCCACTGCATTCAAGTGATTGTTATGTTCCTCTTCATATATCCAGCTCTCGCTTCCATACAACTACATGGGCAAAAAAGCATGTTGTTATTCACAGCCATTTTTTGCTTCGTTTGGCAAACATTCATTCTTCACCATAGATAAAATGCAAACTACTACCTTTTCTATTTACATATTTTAAAGTGTCTCCATATCCCCATTTTCAATAAATGTTTTAACATGATCTACATCAATTATCTATTTTGCCATATAACTTACAATCATCCATCCTATTTTCTCTGTAAAAAACTTTTATTTTTGAAATTATTAATTTTCAAATCAAAACTCCTCATTGCATTTGCACTGTACAATTTAGCACTTGCTGCAAATCAGTTTCTCAGCCAACAAGGCATTGTCTACACACAAAGTATACAAATTCACATGCTCAACCAACTTATCTTTAACATCACCACAAACATATTCAATAATAGAGGCATCCTTACCACTTGCATAATGCTGAAGTGCTGATTAAGCATTTTATTTTCACACAGATTTTACTTTAGCTGTATAATGCTCACTGCATTCGGCAAACCAACTTTCAACACACTCTTGGAAAATATCCCCTAACTCACTTATTTACTTAATCGTAGGTTTTCTCCAAATAAATTCATATACTTTTTCTTTTTCAATAATGTGTTGGAAGAATAAAGATAGGTTACACAGCCCTTGTCCAGCATGTAACTGTACTATACTCTCCTCTTCCTTGAATCAGAATTCTATCAAAATTGTTCCTAGGCCCACGTAACAACCTAATCCTCTTGTAGTTTTAGCATTCACTTTTTCTTTTTCTGTGGGAGAACATAATGGCATTCTTTCAGATATCAAGCACAGGTGCTGGCTTCACATGTGAACCACATCCATTTTTAATGTTTCTTTAGGGATACCAGCTATTAGTGCAATCTTCTAAGATTTTTCACAGCATTTATTTCCATTTCATTAGTGTTTTCTTTGACACTCCGAACATTTCAATCTTTGACATATCACTTTTATTCCACTTTTATTCTCAAATATTCTTTCTACTACACCATCACTTCAATTTCATCCCAGCAGTCATTCTGTTTCAGTGGCCTCTTTTACTTCTTTTTCTCTTGTGATCCATTTCCCCCATGAATCTTTGACATTAAGAAATGGTCGCCCAACATTCAGAAGATCAGGGCTTTGTATATTTCGCACAATTTTCATTATAAACAATCAAACCAGTCATACTTTTAGATTTGTGTTCCTTTGTAATATGTATGAATAAACTTAAATCACAAATTCAAAACAGAATTTTTCTAAACAGATATTGAGTATACAACATTGTTCTCAATTATTCTTAAGTCTCTGAATGGCCTAATCACTTTTTCTGTATTTTCTCATCTCATTCCCATTCATTCATATCATCTAGCTACCAATTCATTTCACTAAGGTGATTCAGTGTGTTACATTTCCCCAAATTTACGTCGTTTTTCTATTCTCACTCACATGCAGCATTCCTGGCTGCAGCAAGACTTTGGGCAAACCAGTCCTTACTCCTCATGAGTAAAAAAGAGGAAGAAATGCTACTCAAGGCAAGCTAGGATCTCAATTCTACAAAACCACCTTGCATGCATACTGTTGCTTTCACCTCACGAACTAGAAAATATATTAATAACCACGCAGGATATAACAATATAATCAATACCAGATCAACACATTTTCAAGAAATATACTTTTCCCTTCTAAAAACCTGTCAGGATGGACTAAAGAAAATGCAGAAAGTTGTGAATTCCATTGAGCTGGTACTGAGTTCTGAACACTGGAAAACTCTCATGCACAATGATTGAAGATGTAAAAGCAATCATCCTCACCAAGTTATTAACAAAATGTGAAATCCACATTGAGACAATCCAAGTTTTAATTCAAATTTCCATCAGACCAACAATAGACCGTAGAAAGAAGAAATGTACATGGTATCATCAGAAAGCTATATTTTTTAGTTGGAAAGTCTTAGCAATTCAGCAAATAAATCATCATCTATAAATAGGGATGTGAACAAACACACACACACACACACACACACACACACAGATGTGAAGAGGGGAACAGGAAAATAATTTAAAATTACACAAATTGTGAGATTTTATAAACAGGATGCAAAAGCAATTCATTGTGACAATACCGAAGAAGATAAACCTAATAGCTTTATTATGCTATGAAGCTCTTTTTGGAGTTAAGATTATAAACTAGGGTTCTTTCCTATCTGGTGCCATCCAGATGTATAACTTCAGACAGCTTGCCTAGGAATGACAGAAATTGCAGTCTAATATCTGTAGAAGACACTATCTTGAAGAAGTTTGACATATGAATTGAACATTATGCTTGTTTTGAGAAAATTATAGTGCAATTTATACATTGCAATGCACTGAAAGTCTACTTACCGTATTTGCCGGAGTATAAGACGAGCCCCCAACATTTCCACTCAAAATATAGAGTTTGTTATATACTCGCCGTATAAGACGACCCCCCCCCATTTGGAGGCATGTTTTCAGGGCAAAAAAGTCATCTCATACGCCGGCAAATACGGTAAGTTGTAACACTTGGGGTATTCTGGATATAATTCTTGATTGACACCCCCGCCCCTTTCCCCCAAACTTACAAAGCCACCAAAATGCTTTAGAGAGGCAGCTTCGCCTTTCTCAGGCTGGCACTCAATTCCTCTCCCTTTCTTTGTGACAGCCTCCGCCTGCGTGCCATCGGGACTCCAAGGGTGGGGGATGGACAGCTGCCAAATCTCTCTCTCTCTCTCTCTCTCTCTCTCTCTGTGTGTGTGTGTGTGTGTGTGTGGTGTGTGTGGTGTGGAGGGTAATTCCGGCTATCTCTGGCCTCCGCTCGGTTTTAAAGTCGCTTGGCCGGTTCCCAAGTCGCAGCGCGCTGGCCGGGAGACGTGGCGCCGGGTGGCAGCTCGGTGCCGGGAGGCGGATCTTCTCTTAAGCGGGGAGGGAGGAGGGGACAAGAGGAGGGACGGGACGGGACAGGGGCGGGAGGAGGTCCTCGCCTTCTTCCACCGCCCACCGGACCCTTTTCTTCCCAAGGGGATCCTGGAAAGCAGCTCGGGAGCCGGGTGGCCCTGCCCAGCGGGGTCCCATCAGGAACTTCCCGAGGACACCCCCCACCCCAAGCACAGCCCTCCCGGTCTTTCAAAGAGGGAGGGAGAAGCGGGAGGAGCAAATTGCCGCCCCCCGCCCAGAAGGAGGGGCGCCACAGTCCACCCCCACCACCTCCTCCCCCCACTCCCGGGCCATTACGCGGCTCGGGGCTGGCTGGGCGAAGCGGCCCCGCCAGAGACCCTCCCGCTCCACCCCACCTCCAGATTGGCCTCCGCAAGCGCCCCAAGCCGGGCGGAGGGTGAGGGGTGGGTGGGGGGGAGGAGGAGGAAGAGAGACTCCGGCTGGGCTTGAAGGGGCTTCGCAAGTTGCGGAGCTCCACCCCCGTCGCTCTTGCACCGAGTGACAACGTATTTACCGGCGTATAAGACGACCCCCCACTTGGAGGCATGTTTTCAGGGCAAAAAGTCGTCTTATACGCCGGCAAATACGGTATATCATTCAAACTCAGAAATAGTTTGGCCTACAACTCTTTTACTTTTAGGGATTATCCTTTATATAGGTAGCCTTTCACTTAGGACCACAAGGAGCCAAAAATTTCTGTTACTAAACAAGATAGTTGTTAAGTAAGTTATGCCCCATTTTATGCTCGTTTTGCTACAGTTGTTAAGCAAATCACTGCAATTGTTAAGTGAATCATGTCATTAAGCAAATCTGGCACATTGACTGCTTATTGGAAGTTGGCTGTAAACGGTGATCACATGACCTCAGGACTGTGCAACTGTCATAAATATATGCCAGATGCCAAGTGCACAAATCCCTATCACATGACCATAGGCATGCTGCAATGGTCGTAAGTGTAAAAACCGGTTTTAAAGTCACTTTTTTCAGTGGTTATAACTCCAAATGGTCACTAAACAAATGGTTGTAAGCCGAGGACTACCTGTAATAATATCAGAACTTTACCCGGTTCTAAAACAATAACAAGGATACATATGTAACTATCAAATCAAACTGAATTAAAAACTACTTGGGGCAAGAATAGTATTCATATAAAACCTTGATATTGCACCTGCCAGATCATCATGAAACCATGATTTAATGAATTCTTTTTTATTAGACTTTCACATGTTTCACTGCAACATACCAGATTTGCAGTCCTCCAAATAACAGACAAGTTTTTAGCATTCCAAGTCATCGGTGTAATTAATACAAATTTACATTATTTGCAATAGATGACATAAATTTGGATTTAACGGACATCAGGATATGCACATACTCAATTGTCTGTTAAAATCAACATTTCTAGCTGAAAAAATATTTATTTTATTACGTTTTTTAAATCCTGCCTTTATTACTTTATAAGTAACTCACGGCAGGAAATATACATAATACTCCTTCTTCTCCTATTTTTCCCACAACAGCAGCCCTGTGAGGTGGTTGGACTGAGGGACAGTGATTGGCCCAAAGCCACTCAACAGGCTTTCATGCTTAAAGGCTGGACCAGAACTCACAGTGTCCTAGTTTCAGCACACTGAGAACCTTAACCATTACAGCAAACTAGTTTTAGCTAATGTCTAAAAATTTCATTTAGGCACTGATCCATCTAAAATTAGACTAAAACTTTTAGATCACAAGGAGACTACGTACCTCATTATTACAGCACTTTAATTAATAGTCAGTTGGATGAACACGAATTGTTGCATACCTAATAGATAATTTTTAGATTTACAGTAGCAATTCCCAATTTGGGAAGGGTATCTTCTAACAGTTATCATTAGAATCACATGGAAAACACAACCAATCAAACTTCAGTATTTTATACAGAGCATTATTACAAGGATGCTTTACATTTCCCTTAGGAATTTGTCATTTTCCATGAACTACTTGCTAGGTTATTTGTCTAATTCAATGACGATCTCTAACATAGTGCATCAAGCTATGGCTTGTTTTAAACAGGATTTGTAGAACAGGCTAGATCTGTTCATCAAGTCATCTGATTTAAATAATGGTTTATGATTTGTGACAAAATGCCAAAATTAACATGGTCATAATGTATAAACTAATATATTATTCTCTCTCCTTCCACAAATTACAGGATTTCTGGAGATGATGAATTTTGAAAAGGCTATAAATACTTAACGGCAACTTACATCCTTTGCAGGTACTTGCTACAACTGAATGCCCTTTTGCATCCGCTGATGGAGAAAGCAGTGAAGGACAAGACACATCCTCACTCACTTCCCTTGTACAGGGAGTCCTCGACTTATGACCACAATTGAGCCCCAAATGTTGCTAAATGAAAAATTTGTTAAGTGATTTTGCTCCATTTTACGACTTTTCTTGCCACATTTGTTAAGTGAATCACTGCAGTTGTTAAATTAGTAATACAGTTGTTAAGTGAATCTGGTTTCCCCATTGACTTTGTCAGGTCCCAAAAGGTGATCATATAATCTTGGGACACAGCAACAGTCATAGATATGAACCAATTGTTAAACATCTGATGTAAATCAAATGACCATGGGGATGATGCAATGGTCATAATTGTGAAAAATGGTCATAAGTCACTTTTTTCAATGCCGTTGTAACTTCGAACAATCACTAAATGAACTGTTGTAAGTCAAGGATTACTGTCCAAATTGATAAACAATTGATTCAGATTTTGGAAAGTCTTATCCCAATGTGAAGGAAACCAAGAAAACCAACACACTGCTATAATAATGAAAGTTAATCTCCAGTTTTAAGTGAATGCTGGAAAATGTAAATCATCCTGTGTCTACATCCTAAAATAGTGAATGCAGGAAGAATGAGGATCCATGGATATATTTATCTGCATGGAAAAAGGAAAATGTTTTTAAAAGTACTGGCTGAAGAAATGCTTATGCAGCATCCCTCCATCACTATGTATTATTCTAGACAGCTATTAGGGCCAAAGAGATCACCCATTCCTCAAAATGAAGTTGAATGCCAGCAGTCACAACCTGTCACCCCTAGAAACAGCAATCCTCTGGGGTTATTTTTCTCCTCAAATACATAAATCTGCCTATTCTCCTTCACATTCCCACACCCTGCTTGCGCCACAACTGTTTGCTTCTATCTGATTAATAACAAATTAAATTTTGAAAGACAACAGGTTGCTCAATCCAAAATGGCTGGCCTAAATCCAAGCAGCACAGTATCCTCCCAGGAGTCTGGGGCACCTTCTGGGCAAAGGCTTGGGTTTGCTTACAATATGCTGGAGGAAAAACACATAAACCAAATCACAAATTTGAAGAGCCTGTTTAAAAATAAGGCTGGCTTGGGAGATCCCTTAATGGAGCATTCCAGGGGGATTCTTTTGAAGCCCCAGAAGGTAGGCTATTAAAAACAGCCAGCCCCACTTGAAGTGCACATTATAAAAGGAAGTGATAAGGAAGGCTGGAGGGCCACACAGGAAGGTCAACAGAACTGGAAACTTTTGAAGAGCTGTCCTGCAGGGCACAAATGTTCAGTCCCACAAGGCGTTGATTGGGGGTGGGAGGGGGGAGTATGATCCTCCTTGTGAAGAGGAAAAATGGTAAATGGCGTTTTTTTGAAGTTAGCAAGAAGCTTAAAATAAGAGAACTTTGATGGGTAAAGTTACACACTCCATCTCCTCCTTTTCCACAAAAACTAACTCTCCTGAGAAGTAGAAAGAGGAAATAGCCAAACACTCTCTGCCAACCATTAGTTAATTAGGTTGAGGTGCCTCTTCAAGACACTTCCCCAATTCTGCCAACATCAGTTAGCCAAGCACTAATTAACTATAAGCTGGCAAGGTGCATTACTTTCATGTCTGAACATATTTTTGATTTAAGTTCTCCAACATTTTCAAATTGAGCAATTCACTACATCAAGACTGGAAGCTGGATCTGCTTAATCCAGAGCCTTTAATGAAAAAACCATGAACATTCAAAATCAGTAGTTGCAGCTCACTGAAACTAAAAATTTTATATATATACATATACATACACACACACACACACACACACACACACACTGGTCAGTAGTGTGTGACCCCCTGCCCCCAACAACAGCCAAAGCCTTTGCTCAAAAATGTAAGCCAAAAAGAATATACAGGCTTTACAAATAAATGAATAAAGTAAATCCGTCTAACAGAAAATATAGTCAAATTTACCAATCATTTCAACATCTGAAAAGCTATAGCTCAGATTATACCAATTTCCTTTAAAAGAAAACGAAAGTTCTGGCATCTTCCCCTTTAAAAGAGCGGAAGGGGGTGTTTCTAAAAAGCCCAATGCACCTGCTATTTGCACGCACACACACACACACACTTTTTTTCTAGATCTGCATGTCTATTGGAAGAAACACATTGAAAAAATTAATAAGTGGACGAAAGTACTGTCGCGCGATTTGAAAATGAACACAGCCCCAGCGTGCATGCATTTTTAAGGATCTCGAGAAGGGGGGGGGGGGACCTGAAACACCAGCCGCCAGAGCTCCAACGCTATGGGAGTCTCTCAGATAGGAGCAAGTTGCAATAAGCAAAGCAGTTCTAACCGCTACCTACTCTCTTCCGGCGTTAAATAAAAAATAAAGAGACAAGAAAAGGAATTCTAACCATCCGACCCGTGATCTGGAGAAATGCGTCCATCAGTTTTCCCACCCTGAATAAAATCCGGATCAAGTGCATTAGAATTTAATATTAAAGGCGAAGTGTTGAGAAAAAAAATACCCACTTAGCTACAAATTACAAGGCCATTCCGCCCCCTTCCCCAGTCCAGTGAACCCTGCTAAGACCTCCCTTCCCGCACATATAACCCTTCTTCTCTTACTTGCATGCACGCTGAGAATAAAAGGCTGGAGAGTATTTTATTCCGCATGCCTTACTTGCTTCCTATTGTAAATTCCGAGCACAGATACATTTTATGCAAACTGAAATGACTTTGCAAAATCCGGTTCTAAATTCTGCAAATGTAAAATAAGATTAATGCAACTTTTTTTTTTTTTTTTTTAGAAATCACCAACTTACAATTACTCTTATTCGCGAATCTGTATACGTTTTTCCTTGGGTGTTGTGGTGAAATGAAAATAATCCCCCCTTCTGGTTGCTGATGGTTGCAATTGCAGATCTGAAGCAGAACGCAGGGAGACTTGCAGTGAGGGGGGAAAAAAAAGAGAAACAGCGTACAAGCAGACAGGCCCCCTCTTATTTATATAAATTTTTTAAAAAATGTTCCAGGAGGAAGGAAGCTGGGTCAAAATCATTTGCAGAATGAAAAAAGTAAGAGGGAAAAAAAGCCTCCTCCAAATCTTACTGGAGAGAATCCAGAAGCTAAAAATAGCAAAATCACACTCCAAATTAAATAAGGGCAGGCTGACTGGCTAAGGGGAGCTTAGCCCTTCCAGTGGAAGAGAGAAAGAGGGGGAGGGAGGGTAAAGGGGAAGGAGGCGGAGCCATTCGGCGTCTGCATCATCACCTGTGGGTGGAGGAAATATAAAAGAAAGCAGCAAGGGTGATTTTTAAAAGGCTGCTTAGAGGGCTCGGGAGGAAGGAGGGGGGGAGAAAAACAGCGGCTGCGCCGAACTGCGAAGAACAAAAGGAAAACAACGGCGGGAGAGCTACCGTAGCAGCTGTCTTTCCCCTCGCGCCAAAAGATGAGGAAGAAACGGGAGGGAACGCTTTGCAAAACTTTAAAAAAAAACCATCACTGTCCGCTTGCTTTGTTTCTTCTTTTGAAGGGTGGGGGGTGGGTGGGATAAATTTCCTGATTTGAAAAGCTCAGTGACCCTAAATAGGGTTGAAGCTGATTTAACAGTTTTTTGGGAATATAATTTAGGGTCGGCCCAAATCTAGGCGATTGATGTATAAAGTTTTATTTTGGGGTCAAAAGTCCTGGGTTTCTTGTTTCTAAATCTGGCCTGGGATTATTGACCGTGGGAATGTAAAAGGTGGGGAATCCCACGTTTAGTTTAGGATGTGAACGTGGTTAAGCTATAATCCCTCCCCCCCTTCTAATACATCTTTTTTTTCCCCAAAGAAATTGAGAGGTAGTAACTACTCTAGGTTGGAGGTGTGTGTTCATTGCAGGCTCCCTAAGAAGAAAATTATAGATTTCCAGGAGTCTTATCTTTCAGTTTACTGGCTTTAAAAATACTTCTTGTATTTGATGTTAACATTTCAGGGTCCTGAGTTTCCATCTAGTGCCATGAATCTCTAGCATGGTGAGGTACTAGTATAAACAATACAGTTCCTGCTTGCCACACATTTCTGAATGTATTTTAACTTGCAAAATATCTAAAACCTATCCTTGCTAAAGAGAAGAACATGATCACCCTTGTGTGATATATATGGAAGGTTATGTATTTTTCTAACAAAAATAAAGGCCATGTTTTTATCATACCTGCCTTCATATTCTACAATTGCAGATCAATTTTGGAAGGTCAACACATGGAAGAAAGAATTATGTTGTTGCTCCTTTACATCATAAATAGAATCCTTGAGGACGTAACATGTTTTCATAATCTATATTGGATAGTCAACCTTTTTATACCTACAGCCCACTTTTGTATCTCAGTAGTAAAGTTTTCTCTAACCGCCCACCAGTTCCACACTGATGGTGATTTATAAAGTAGGGGACAAAACCCCTAACGCCCACCATGAAAGCTGGAACGCTCACTAGTGGGTGGTAGGGACCAGGCTGACTACCACTGATCTATATCTTCAGACAAACGTTCTATATTGGAAACTACATTAAATATTATGGGGTTAATTTACAAGTGAATATAAATAGGATGGCACCCTTTATGAAAATATCTGGAGTGAAGGAAAGCAAGAACTTTATTGATCCACGGAAGAGATGACAACAACCAGACTTTTATTTTGTTTTCTTACAAATAAAGCGGTGGTATTCTACCGGTTCGGCCCAGTTTGGCCGAGCCAGTAGCACCAATGAGCAACAGAGACTGAACTGGTTCCAACACTCTGCTGCTGGGCCCACCTGCCTGCCCAGACTCCCATACTCACCCTTTGAAGCACAGCTGCTTTGCGCGGCAAGCAAATTGCCACGCGACAGCTGCTGAAGTGACGGGTGCAGGATTGCAGGAGGCGAGTCAGAAAGCCTCTGCGCCTGTGCAAAGTGCACGTTCAGCGTGTGCGCACACGCAAAGTGCATCCATCAAGCCACACCGAACTGGTAGTAAAAATGTTTGAAACGCACCACTGAAATAAAGGTAACAGTTTTATTAGAAATAAAACATACTTTCTCATGCTAGTGGCTAGTGGATTTGAACAGTAAAGATTGCACTACAAAAATGTGCATAGGCCAAGGGCCTGTAATATATAAATATTTCATAATTTTCTCATTCTGTCATTCAGACTTACTAGCCATTTGAACTCTGAACTAGCTTTCAAAGCCCCATCAAAAGCTTTCAGGGACTTCATATACTAATAAAATTAAGAAACAATCTATTGATCGGCAGAATAAAGTATACAGGCTGGAAGATTTGAATCAAGTAGGGTCAAAGAACCTCATAAATGCAAAATAAGTGCCGAATTAAAATCACTTTCCCATTTTTGCAGAAAATACAGAAATATTCATCAGAAATACATTTTGGAGGTGATCCATCCATTCCCTTTCCAATTCTAATCTCAAGCATAGTAAGAAGTGAATTCAATTTAACCCAATGGAATTCTGAAGAAACTTGAACTGCTTGTGATTTAATGAATGCAGCTGGATGGTAACATATAATTGAAAACAAATTCTTCAGTATGCTTATTCCAATAAAAGAATATATATGCCAAGTCCACTTTTTTTTATTAAAATAAGTGATACTAATAGTCATGCTTTTGAGCAAATGTGACTAAATTACTGTTTAGGTCACAAGTCTATAGATGTATACTGAAAAAAAATCATCAATATACTGTATAATGTACTTGTCTAACATACAAATAAGCATATTTAAGCTCGCAGCTTTCATAGTTTAAACATGCAATATTCATTTATTTATTTGTTTTTTTTAAATTAAAATTTAGGCCTTCATTCCATTATGACTTTATAATCTAAAACAATAGAATACAAACAATACAAAAAACAAGCCTTTGAAAACGAAAACAACAGAGTTCTCACAAACAGTCTCTGCAAGGATCTATAAGCCATTCTAGACCTGGAATGTTTAATGGAATCCACCTACTATTTTGATTGAGTTTAGGGCCCTGCCTCTTTTATCTTTTAATATTTTTAGCATCCTGGTAGTTATAGAGGCACTTGTTTCCATGGAAAAGCAACAAGGTGAAAGTACTGTTATCATTTTATTCTTTTAATGGAGTGTTGAAAACTGAAGAAAAGTCAATATGATCAGTAATTTGTACATAGAGCAATATGCTGTGTCGTGTAGGTAGGCTTTTGTAAGCCAATGATATTTTATAACCCAACAGAGTGTTAAGAAATGTTTACATGATGAGGCTTAGGGCCCTATCTGTCATTGAGCAAGGTTATTTTCTGAAATTTAAACACACTGGAATTATGTTTGGCATGGTCAAAGAAGCTGGTGAAAGAAAGACTTGAGTTTTAAAATGGCCTGGATGTTTCTGGGTGTAGCTGGGAAAAAAACAACCAAAACTCCTTAATGGCAGAAGGAGTGAGACAGCAACTTGGAACATTGCTGACTTGGTAGTTCTTGAGTTACGATCCTAATGCAGCCTGCAGTTGTAACTTGTGACAGTTGTAAATTGGGTCACCAGTGACTAACCTGATTTTACAATCATTTCTGTGGTGGTCATTAAGCAAATGCCATGGTCATTAACGGAACCAATGGTTTGCTGTGGGCTGGTTTTGTTGAAAAACCTTTGTAAAATGCAGTTGTGTGACTGCAGGGAGGTCTGTGATAATTTTAAACGTCACCAAGTGACTTGTCATAAATTGAGGACTACTGTATTTTAAACTTCTCTCCCTGCTGATCAAATGACCTAAGATAGAAAATGCAGTTCTAGCCTGCCCCCATGTTTCCCAGTGTACAATTACAGATATGGAATATGAGGGGAGAATAGAAACTTGTGCTCTTTCAGATGAAGGGGTTGGGTGGAACAAGGTCTGTGTCAACTAAAAAGATACTCCTTTGGTTTTTTTAGCTGCCAGAAAAAGGGAGTGAGGGAAAACAAGGCATTCTTGAAATGCTTAAATAATCACCTCGGTAGCCCAAAGTTGTCAGAGCATTAGAAGGTTATTGGAGAGCATGATGGATGACTCTTGGAGACAGAGGTGTCCCATTGGAAAAGTCACATTCAATGGGTGGGGGAAAGACCAGGGTCAAGGGGGAAATGTATGATCTGATTTAGTATCGGCTGCACCCAGCCACGCTCCAACATGGCAATTTCTAACAAACCAATTTACTTTTTCTGAGATGCAGTTAGAGACTTTTGATTTGAATGAGGGTGGATTTGTTGGAGCCCTGACAGTCTGCACGTTTTCCTGACCTTTTTTGGGCTACCTTTACCAGATGCTTCCATTTGAAGGGCTCAGGCTCTATTTATCAAGTATTATATAACAATTATTCTGTGTTTCTTGTTTCATCACATAGCTAGCATAGAAGAATTGTATAATGTGGTATTTGGAGACTCTGAATTCTAGTCCCCTTTAGGCATGAAAATCAGCTGGGTGACTTTGGACCAATTACTCTCTCTTAGTCCAATCCACCATACATTGTTGTTGCGGGGAAAATAGGAGGAGGTTTGAGTTACTTGTAAAGTAATAAAAGCAGGATAAAAACCAAATAAATCAGGGAAATACATCAGGGAAAATTTATGTTTTGTAGATGGGTCTAAGCTAAGGTGGATGCTGAAGTATAAATTGTTGAAATTCATAATATAATTTGAAGAGAAATTCATTTCCATGTCTCCTGATAATGGATATGTCATTACTGCCTCTCGATCAAAGAAAGGGCTTTATAGGGTAAGAGTTAAGACAGTGTTGTTTCAGATTAACTATGAAGATGTTGGCATAACACTAAATGTTGTATCTTATGATTCTTGATGAATGTATTTTTTTTTGTACACTGAGAGCTTATGCACCAAAGACAAATTCCTTGTGTGTCCAATCACACTTGGCCAATAAAGAATTCTAGTCTATATTGTAGAGCAGGGATGTCAAACTTGATTTTATTGAGGGCCACATCAGGGTTGTGTTTGATCTTGGGGGGGCTGGGGGGGGCATGGCCAGGGTGAGTGTGGCCAGCTCAACGTCACTCATGTCGGGAGCTCCTATGGTGGCCTGAGCGCTCTGCCAGTGAAAAACGGGCTCCTGAGCTCTGTTTTCAGCTGCGACGGGCTCCTGCAACCCTCTGCCACCGAAAACGGGTGGCCTTCCCAAGCTCTGTTTTTGCTGGCAGAGGCTCTGCTGGCTGGTCCTTCACTGTTTCCAGGGCAGCCCCACGGGCCAGATCTAAGCACCTCGCAGGCCGGATCCTGCCCCCTGGCCTTGAGTTTGACACATGAATGTGAAGCTTGATTGGCAGTTATATATTATTGCCAGAGGTAAAGTGGTACAAAAATTACACAGTGTGGTGTCAAGGTGTACTATTCTGTCATCATGAAGTCCATGTTTCTGAAGGATGTTGTTATGTAGTACCTCAACATATATTGTGGCTAAGATGGTTTTTCAGGGAGATTGTCTATGGAGTTCAATTTTCTTAGAAAATTTGTGGTGACATTTATGTAGTTAGGAATACTAATGGCATAAGGTCTGGCCATGGGGTTCATGAAATCTGATATTCCAAGTTGTGATAATTCCAATATGGGATATAAAGGGGCAGATTAGGCTTGTGTATTTGATAAGTAGATAAAATATACTTGGTCATCTCATATGATGTTTCATAGTTCATATTTTGTTACGGGATTTGAGGACAGAGGTTGGTAAGAGATAGTTTTTCAAGGTAGTGTTTGTTCTTTTGATATAATAACTGTTTGGAGACCCCTTCTGTCAGGGCAGATATTGGTAAGAATAGTGATCTCATGGAACATCCTTCATTGCTATTTCTACCACCTTAAAAAAAGAGAAAATTTTGGTTATCAAGTGAGAATCAGTTCTCTCCAGCAGTTAAACAGAAGTGGCCATAAAGTATGGAGACCTGTGACTGGATGGGAAGGGGCAGTCCTGCAGCAGGGTTGTTGAAGACCTGAAGCTTATCAGCCAGATAACATAGATTGAAGGCAGGACCTTCTGTATGTATGGGTAGGACTCTCCCTTTGTCCTGTATAGGTAATTCTTGGATAAGAAAAGCAACTGTTCAGATTTCTTATTTTTCCTTTAAACAACTGTCTTATTATTATTAGAGTGCTGAGGATTTTCTTTGGACTTAATATATCTGAGATAAAGCTTTCATTAAAAAATGTTATAGAATAGGTACGGATAGCTCTTTATGTTTTACTAGTAGTTTTTTTTAAAAAAAAAAATCTTTCCTGATTGGTAAATACATTAGATGCCCTGACTATTAGGTAACAAAGGAAATACCTACTAAGCTTTTGAGTTTTTTCTTGCATGTAATGCTGACTGGAAAAAAACTTCTAAAGTTCCCTGGAGTGTTACTGATGACTAGTTTTTGGAAACAATGCAACTGCTGTTGGGCTTATCCCAATGTACCTTGCCACATCAATTAATAACTTACTTGGTTCATAGCTAAAACTACAGTAGCACCCTATTATCTCTTAAAGTCCTTCCGTGCAATGTAAAATAAAACTATGATTCAAACCAACAGCTGTTATGCCAGAAGGCATGTAATATAGCTGTATATAAGATAGAAGATATAAGTAGTATGAGAGGGTAACAAGAAAAAAGATACTGGCCAGAAGGCATGCCGGCTTTTGCCAAGTGCTTCTATTGGCATCAGAGGTGAATATTGGACTTGAGATATATAAATAGACGCTTGTCTTTCGACAAAACTTCAGTGTGGATATATTGGAAAGTCAAAATGAAAAGAAGGAAGCCTTACACAGCAATTGCTATTTTAATCCAGGCTGTGCAAATTGTGTAAAGTATATCAAAAAAAGTAAAAATCATTTTGACCAAAGTAAAATTTTCACTCATTGTTCTGGAAATCATAAAGAGTGTGCTATAAACCAAGAGAGTGGATTGGGAGAATGTAGAAAAAGGAACCTCACTGGTTTTTAGGTATTCTTATTTCTGAAATGTGTTTTAAAGTGAGCTTGAGAAAAGAAGGGAAAAGAATAGAAGCTAGGTAAAGTGGATCCAGGTACTAAGTTTTTAGTAAAGCCATGCTCTACTTATTCTGACAGTTCAAATCTAGATTTTGATTCTGATACAGAGACAGGGCCTCAAAGCTCTACCACAAGAGCAAAACATCCGAGAAAGAAAAGAATGCTGTGCAAGACTGGGAGAGCATTTTGGGAGTGAGGGTCTACTTGTGAATTACGGCCTGTTCCCATTTCTGCAGTTAACTAAGGAACTGTGGTGGCACAGTGGTTAAAATGCAGCATTGCAGGCTAACTCTTGCCATAGCCAAGAGTTTGATCCTGATGGGCTCAGGGTTGACTCAGCCTTACATTCTCCTGACGCTGGTAAAATGAAGACCCAGATTGTTGAGGGCAATATGATGACATTTGTAAATTGCTCAGACCGTGCTGTATAGCACTATGGAGCAGTATATTAGTCTATGTGCTATTGCTATTGCTAACCATAGTCAGTATCAATTGTATTGGTGTAGCTAACAGAAGATTCCAGTATTACCGTATATACTCGAGTATAAGTCGAGTTTTTCAGCCCATTTTTTGTGCTGAAAAAATCCCCCTCGGCTTATACTCGAGTCAGATTCCCCTCTGAAAAAAAAATGGTGTGGAGTCGCTGCTGCCGGCGCGGCCCCAGTCCCGCCGCCTCGGGAAGGGAAAGGCAAAGCGCTTTTTGCCTTTCCCTTCCGGCCGGGGCTGTTGGGAGTCGCTGCCGCCGGCACGACCTCAGTCCCGCCGCCTCGGGAAGGGAAAGGCAAAGTGCTTTTGCCTTTCCCTTCCCGGATGGGGCTGTTGGGAGTCGCTGCCGCGGCTGCAGCCCAGTCCCGCCGCCTCGGGAAGGGAAAGGCAAAGTGCTTTTGCCTTTCCCTTCCCGGATGGGCTGTTGGGAGTCGCTGCCGCCGGCGCGGACCCAGTCCGCCACCTCGGGAAGGGAAAGGCAAAGTGCTTTTTGCCTTTCCCTTCCCGGATGGGGCTGTTGGGAGTCGCTGCCGCCGGCGCGGACCCAGTCCCGCCGCCTCAGGAAGGGAAAGGCAAAGTGCTTTTTGCCTTTCCCTTCCCGGATGGGGCTGTTGGGAGTCGCTGCCGCCAGCGTGGACCCAGTCCCGCCGCCTCGGGAAGAGACGGGCCGGGGGTGGGTAGAAAGGCGCCGGGTGCCCTTGGAGGAGAAGGTCCCGCGTTCGCCTGTCTGCCCGCGGATGTCAGCGGAGCAGCCGCTGCTACGGGAACAGTTTACTGCCATCGCCCTCAAAAGGGGGCAACCGGACAGGGAATCCGAGGCAGCGCTCGTTGCGTGCCGGAGGCGACAAGCCCGCTCGGGTGGACGTGTTTGCCCAGAGACCCCGGACGAAGCAGCGGCAAAGCTCCGCTGACATCCGCGGGCAGACAGGCGAATGCGGGACCTTCTCCTCCAAGGGCGCCGGGCACCTTTCTACCCACCCCCGGCCCGTCGCTTTCAAGCGGCGGCGACTGCGGGTGGGGGCGTCCTGCGGGGACACTGGTGGGCGCGGAAAGAGGGATGGGCGGGAGAAGCTCCTCTCCCTGCCCTGCCCCGGGGGGGGTCTTCCCCTTCTCCCGGTACAGGGAGGTCCGCGGTGCTGGGCGGGCGCCAAAGACGACGCTCGGGGCTCGGTCGGAACCGTCCGGCACGCCCGATCCGATGCTAACACAGCGGCTGCGTGCAGCTTCGCTCCAGCGGCGGCCTTCCAAGCCGTGGCCTTTCCCTTCCCGAGGCTACGCGGGACTGGGGCCGCTCCGGCGGCAGCGACTCCCAACAGCCCCATCCGGGAAGGGAAGGCAAAAAGCGCTTTGCCTTTCCCTTCCCGAGGCGGCGGGACTGGGTCCGCGCCGGCGGCAGCGACTCCCAACAGCCCCATCCGGGAAGGGAAAGGCAAAAAGCACTTTGCCTTTCCCTCCCGAGGCGGCGGGACTGGGTCCGCGCCGGCGGCAGCGACTCCCAACAGCCCCATCCGGGAAGGGAAAGGCAAAAAGCACTTTGCCTTTCCCTCCCGAGGCGGCGGGACTGGGTCCGCGCCGGCGCAGCGACTCCCAACAGCCCCAGCCGGGAAGGGAAAGGCAAAAAGCGCTTTGCCTTTCCCTTCCCGCGGCGACGGAGATAGTGAGATCGTTTCCCAAATTAATTATTTTTATTTTTGAAATTTACCAGTAGCTGCTGCATTTCCCACCCTCGGCTTATACTCGAGTCAATAAGTTTTCCCAGTGTTTTTTGTATAAAATTAGGTGCCTCGGCTTATATTCGGGTCGACTTATACTCGAGTATATACGGTAATTATCTGACTGAGAATAAATACTAAAACAATGTTTACATTAGACTACTTTAATTTCACAATTTCAAAGTTAGCATTTTTAAAAAATAAATTCTATAATTTGACAGAATCTAAAAGTTCTTTGATACTGATATTGGATCTTCCTGACTTGAAAACTAGACTGGAACTTAACTATTGTAATGTCTTCAATGGTGTTTATCTGGAACTGTGTGACTGGTTTCATGCTATGTGTGAAATCTGGGACAATAGAGTGAATACAAAGTGGTAAAACCTGATAGTAAGAGCAGCAGCATATGTTTCTAATACAATGCAATGCATCTTGTTACACACGCTGGGATACAGGATTTTTATAACCATAACAGCTAAAGGTGTATTTTGAACAATTATGTTGTATTTTCTTTTTACTGGAGAACAGTGATATTTAATTTATAATTAAGAGTTTTGGAGCATTTGTCCAGTAATAAAATTAATAGAATCAGATAAGTCAATTAGTGTTATTGTCTGTACTGTTGTACTGTTACAATACAGCCCCCAGAACTGTTTGGTTTATGTACTTTGAGTAACAGATAAAAGATGTCAAATGAAACAGCTGTATAGGTAAATTTGCCTAAGGATATTCTTTCATTAGATTGTAAGGTTCCTTTTAGTGTCTTCCTCTATGAGATTTCAGAATTTATGCTTGTGAAATGCAGAATTGGAGAACTTATGATGATAATAGCACTTCTTGTCAGCTAATTTATAGTCATTAATTTGTTTCAGGAATTTTATATGTTAATACTGTGAAATAGATGATGTTATCTCAGCAAACTTTGAAAACATATGTACCAAAACATGCTTCACGTGAGCACACCATTAAAGTATAAACATAGACTTACTGTCCAAAAGAAAGAACCCACATTAAATAATCATTATGGTTTCATTGTGATTTCTACTTTGTCACAAACTAAGATAATCAGCCAGCATTCTTAACTCAAAAAGTTTTATCTGCTAACAACTGTATAGCAGAGTAGCAGTGGTACTGAGTTGTTTTCAGTTCCCTCTTAGCAGAAGACAGAGTAATTTCTAATTATTTGGTCCATGAATTTGGTATGACTCGTGGGGAATGATGTTTTTTTTCTTATCAATTCATATAGCTCAAAAGTTAACTGACATTCAGGACTTTGGTCTAGCAATATGGAAAAATAAACATGTATAATAATAATTTATGTTTTTCTTTTTTTAAAATAAAAGCCATTCTGATTTTTCTGGTATTCTGATATCATATTCATCAAAAATCATTAACATAACTACTTCCCCATGGACTTAATTCAATCTTGGTTGATGCATAAATAGCAAATAAGTGGGTAGCCTTATGGCCATGGAGCATAAAGGTCCCATCAATCATATCCATGGTATTATAGAGAGAGAAGGGCATGGAAGATTTGAATAGCTCAACAGTTGTATCTTTATATAATATCTGGCTTTTATCATTGTGGCACATTCACCATACATACATTCATGCTGGACTTAGAATACATTTGTCGTGTTGGGTTTACTGGTTTGCAGATTTGTTCTATAACTACATAAAATTGCTATTCAGCACTTTAGTAGATCTTCTGTCAAGCACAGCTGAGTACCAATAATTCTCTCCTATTCCCGTAGGTCAAAAGGCAATCAATTGATTTAAGCAAGGCATGGAGATTGTGAGAAAGGATAAAAATAAAAAGTCATTGACTAGCTGGGTTGTTTTCCATTACTAGGGCAATGACAATTTGTAGAGAAAACCTTTAAAAAAAACAAACCAGCAAGCCACGCCTTAAAACATGTTTATCTCTTTTGTTTCCTTGCCAGTCTCTCATGCACAAACATGCTAGATAAATCCCCAGTCTCATGTGGATCCTGTGGAGATCAAATGCTGCTGGCACAGATGCTTGTTTACTCAGGAGCGGTGCTTTGCCATATAACACCTGTGTGCTCCCTGGTAGGAATTTCTCCTGGGAAAGAACGTCATGTTTCTGAAGGTGTTATTAGGATAGGCATTATTTAACACTGGTAGATTATCAGATGTTGTCATTGTCTGCTTTCATGTTTTGGCATGTTTTTTTTAATTGCTCTACTCATTATGCCACTTTTTTAACATGGCAAGTCTTTGATAATTGATAAGAATTTCTTCATTTTTTCAAAAATAAAACAGGCCTTTAAAATATTTATTAAACAGTAGATTAATTGTTTCAAAATCATGAATATGTCTAAATTTAGATCATTCTTTGGTTCTAAAATATGCAACTCATCCAATTCTCCTCTGATTTTATTTGTCACCTGACTTAGTATAATGCACCAAAACAATATCTGTTTGCAAATGCCTCATCTCCATTGTAATCAAGCAGCAAATTTTAAACATATGATAGTTCCTTATGAATGCTTTATAAAATGTATCTTCTGCTCCAACCTCCTTGATTCACCATCTAGTTGGCACCATTTTATCATACCAAATATTTCATTTGTAAATAATGGTTTAAAATGATCTAGAGTCCCTATGCAACATTTGGGATTTATGCAAAAGCTAGTGTATCCTACTGGAAATTTGGCTAAAATCAAACCATTAAAAAGGCATGGATATGAAATGTGATTACCTTTTTTGGCCAATGGAAAATAACATGACTTATTTTATACTAGTAGATTTCCTATATGTGAAACAGAGATCCAGGAATGGAATCTTGTATTCTATAACACAACTAGTTGTTTAGATGGGATAAGGAGAGTCATGAATATGTGTATTCTAACACCTATAATAATTGTTGGGAAGTGGGGAATTACAAAGTGTAATTTGTCATATCATTATCTTTAAAGTTAGAATCCTCCAAACTTACATTGGCTAAGAGTTTCAACTGGATGGCTGTATATAATGGAAATTTTAGTCAGATGTATCAGAAGGCCAATATACTGGAGAAACCAAGCTTTCCATTTCACATATATATGAATATTCCAAAATCAGTTGAGCCAAGATCTTAAAATGAAATAATTAGAACAGAGGTGTAAAACTCACATTGTCATGGCATCATCATGTGATGTTTTGCGACTTTTTCCCCCTTCGCTAAACTGGGCATGGGTGTGGCCAGCACAAGATGCATCTACTCTGCGGGCCACAAGTTTGACACGCCTGAACTAGAACATCCCCTGTGCTTCAGTAATAAAAATGTAACTCCCTTAAACTTTTGTAGTTTAAAAATGTAACTCCCTTAAATTTTTGTAAACGTGGCAAGATAATAATTTCCCAAACTGTATAATCCAAATGCCAAAAACTTGATGGAAAACGGAATGGTCCAAGGCCTTCCTAAAACTAATTGAAGCCCATTGCGCATCTGCTCTAAGTTTTAGGCATCCTTTGTTTGTGTTATCTTCTATGTTTGCATATATAGCTTTTGACTATATTTGTATCCCACCTTTATTATTTTTTTTACAAATATCCCAAGGCAGCGAACATATCCAACACACCTTTCCCCTCCTATTTCCCCACAAAAAATATATAGTATCAGAATAGGATAAATAAACAACAGCAGGCAGCAAATATAGTAAAGATTTATGGTTAGATACTAGAAATTTAAACACAACCAAAACAATATTTTGTGCTTTTTAAACATTTTTGTGCTTTAAAGTTACTACTATATAACAATTTATTAGTTGTTATTATTTAAATTGTTTTAAATATATACTTTATTGCCTTTTTAAAAACAAATCTTTATACTAATATTAATAGTTATTTAATTGTCTGATTTACTAGGGATTTTTAATTATTAATTATTTTTATAATCCTTTAAAAAGTATATACATACTAAAAAGCAATATTATGGTAGATTCCTGTTGAGTCTCTTTGAAATGTTCATGAACCAGGGGCCACCACAAAGATGTCCACCCTCAAAAAACCCATTTCTTTTATTCAGCTGACAAGGAAGTTTATGATACCTTGGCTGCCAATTCTATTTTTTAGTTCCTTTAGCAGAACAGCCTAATGAAGCATCTCTGTTAGATATACTGGGCTCTTACTTGTAGATGACAGAAAAACTTCCATGTTAAATGGCACAAAAAAGCAGAAGGTTTTTTGAGGTTTTCAAAAAATGAGGTTTTCAAGGCATATAAATGGCTGGGGCTCATCTTTAATAATACTTACACCCTTACTCTTCCAGTCACAATCCAGTGAGCTTTTATAATTCTTGTTAATTTATTTTCAAAAGTAACATATAAGTAAGCATTGTTAAGAACATTTGCTGTGTTCACACATGAGTTCAGTATGTGTTCAGGCCTTATGTCTTACTGGATGAGAATTCAGGGAATTATATTTTGTTTTCTTCAAGTAGGGAAAATGCTACTTTATTACATTAACAGACTAATGAGCTTCATTAGCAGGATCCAGAAGTGCTGTAAGAAATTTGTTGGAAACAGGCCTAAAAAGAGAAAACGGTTTTACTGATTAACTCGGGTAATGATTCTTTGTGAGTAATGCAAAGGGTCATTAATAGGGACATGGGTTGCAGGGAGTCCATCTGTCAAGATCTTTAATCAAAGTGTTTTATTACAACTAGTATCTTCTGGAGAAACAGCAAGGGCAAATGCACAGTGGCAAGTCACTGATCATCGAAGGCAACCCAGCTGTCATTAAAGGTCTTCCCTAAATAGATGGTCTGTTAAGAGAGCCTGCTTGTTTGGGATACCTTGTTTATCTCTTAGAATTTGCAAAGAGGAATATTAGAAAATAATATTGCTGAGAAACTGTAAGGTAGAATATATCTCCAAGGCTTCACCTCTTTGAACATTTTTGCAGCCTAGAGCCTAGACACTAGATAGAGCCTAGACACTAGATAGAGAAACAGTTGCTATTTGTGGTCTATGCAGGATGCTATCAGCATAATCTGGCATTGTTGGACAACTTTAAGATCATGTTAACCAGTTCTGGATTGGATTGACCTATTTGCCTTTTTTCCCTAGCTGGAAATAAGTGGTGGGTGGTTAATTTAGGGTACTGTAAATAATTTACTCATTGCTGATGCTGATAATTTACTCATTGTAGATGCCCTACGGGGGGGAGGGGAGGGGGCTGGATGCTTTTTTTTTTTTTTTTAGCCCTCTTTGGATCTAGAACAGTGATGGCTAACCTTTTCAGCTTGGTGTGTCGAAAATCGGGAAAAAGTGTAGCCTTCCTCGGGTCGTGTGTCACTTCAAGAAATATCAATAATTTGGTTTATGACGGACTGGGCTGGGGTGATCACACAGGGCTGTGAAACTCGTCTCCCTGGTCTCAGGGCTGCAGGTGCAGGATGTGGGGATCGGAAGGCCACCGTACAGGGCTGTGAACCTCATGGATCTCCTTTCCTCCTGTAGCGTTCCTGAAGTAATGAAACTGACAAACCTCAGTTTATGGCGGTTAAAACTGGTTCTCTGCTGCAAAGATCTTGCGGCAGCGGTGACACCACGCCTCCACGCAACAAGCAGGGAGCAGGGATTGGAGCAGAGCACAGGCAGCCTCTAAATGTGCAGGTTTTCCCCACACCAACAGGCGTGTCAGTCAAAGTGCCTCGGCGTGTCACGAGTGACACGCATGTCATAGGTTAACCATCACTGATCTAGAACTAGACTATAAGTCTCAGATGCATACTATTTCCCAACAAAATCTGGGGGGATGAATCCTGAATGCTTCCAAAGCTATAATAGAATCTTGAAATTACTTCTGACAAAGCTATCAAAATCTTAAATATGGTGACGGAATTATGAATTGTGAAAATGTTCAAGCTTTGCTTACATACTTTGCACCATGTAATCTAACTGATTTTTCCATATCTTTTACCCATTGAATGGAAAACAGAAATTGTCATACACAAAAATTTAGTCCACATTGCCCTGGGTTTGTGGTTTATTTTGGCAACCCATCTATAATCTGATGATAGATTAAAATTAGATGGATGGACTAATTTAATGAACAATGGAAACAGCTAGGTATATAGTTCAAATATTTCTGTGGAAGTTGCAAAACACTGTTACCAACAATAATTTTTAAAAAAATATGTTTTGTACTTCTGGTCTCTTGATACTAAGCAATGGATTTCTGGCAGGATCAGTTTGTCAATTCTTAATAATTGCTTACTTTAAGTAAAGAACCTGCATGAATTCTGATGTAAATATTTCACTTACTTTTTAGCATCATGGATTTAGCAATTTTAATATTATATAAATAAAGCTATCTATTGTTTTCCTGAGAATAGTAGGTAAAGCCAGACAAGATTGATATTATACACTAAGCATAGCATATTCATGTAATTTATGAGGAATCCAAATGCCTTTGACCTTTTTGAGTAGTGTTTTAGTTTCCCCCCTTTTTTCTTGCTACAAAATAACAATTAAAACAATCCATTAAGGAGGAAAAGACAGAATAATTTAATAGGTTTCTCATGAGAATGTTTTCCGCATTATAAAAAGCTAATACAATCTTTGGTTGTATAAACTGAGGTATAGAATCAAAATCATGTGAAGTATTAGCACCGCTCTATAAAGCCTTAGTAAGGCCACACCTGGAATACTGCATTCACTTTTGGTCACCACATTACGAAAAAGATGGTGAGACTTTGGGGGGGAAAAGGTGCAAAGAAGAGCAAGTAAGATGATTAAAGGCTTGGAGACAAAAACATGAAGAATGGTTGCAGGAATTGGGTATAGCCTTTCTAGAGAAAAGAAGGACTAGGGGATGACATGATAGCAGTATTCCCATATTTGAGTGGCTGCAACAAAGAAGAGGGCTCAACTTATTTTCCAAAGCACCAGAAGCAAGACAAGAAACAATGGACGGAAACTAATCAAGGAGAGAAGCAACCTGGAATTAATTAATTGTCCTACCAGTGAGGACAATTAATAGAACAGCTTCAGAAGTTGTAAGCAGGGGTGGGATTCTACAGCTTCGCACCTATTTGCTAGAACCAGTTGTTAACATTCTAAGCAGTTCGGAGAACTGGTTGTTAGAAGAAATTACTGGCCTAATCCTGTAAGGAAGGCAGGAAAGAAACATTCTGGTGTTGCTTACAGAAACTGCCTCTCCATTAACCCTTATTACATTCTCGGCAGGACTAGACTTCCTGTCTCTGGAACTTCTCTGGAGATTTTTTTCCCCTCCTTTGCTGGTACTTTGCTTGTATGGAGTGACCAAAGTTACAATGGCACTGAAAAAAGTAACTTATGACCATTTTTCACACTTACGACTGTTGCAGCATCCCCACAGTCATGAGAGGCCAGGCAAGGAGTTGAGTGCCTCGATGTGAGTGATATTGAGTTGGCCACGCCCAGCCAATAACATGACCATCAAGCCATGTCCACCCAGTCACATGACCACCAAGCCACACCCACCACTTAAGCCAGGCCCATAGAACCAGTTGTTAAAAATTTGAATCCTACCCCTGGTTGTAAGGGCTTCATCACTGGAGGTTTTTAAGAAAAGACTGTATAGCCACCTATCTGAAATGGTATAGGGCACAGCTGTCAAACTTGCAGCGTCACATCGCAACATTTTCCCCCTTTGCGGAGCTGGGGTGGGCATAGCCTGCAGGCTGCCAGTTTGGCACCCCTGGTATAGGGTCTCCTGAGGTTGGAGTAAAAGACCTCCAAGGTCCCTTACACTCTATTCTGATTGACTAAATGATATGGTTCTTGTATATATGATTTGGTGGGGTACATAAGATCCATAAATCAAATAATTTTTATCAGGATTCCTAACTTGCAGATCTGATCATTGTGAACATGTATTTATATTCATGTAGAACAATATTTTTCCATCAGATAGACTATTTTCCATTTATACTCTTTGCAAGATGTGCAAAGTATTCAAGGAAGTACATTGTGAAGTATATTAACTTGAGCAAAGCATCCCTTCCTAAAACCAGCTGCACCCTTGGGAAGACTTGCCCTGGTTCTTGGAGTATGGATATACAGAAAAGAATTCTGTTGGGATTGCCAGTGGAGTGGCTGTGTATGGATACATATGTAAATAGTTGAGGATAGCCTTTAAAGTAGGAGTAAATGTTTTCCAAAAGAAGCACTTATTTAACATTCTAGATACCACATTCATCCTAACATGCTTTGCAAATTATCCTTTTTAAATCCTTTATACCACCCTACATCTTTATGATAATTGAAATAACAGCCTTCTTTTAAGATTTGTGCAATAATAATGGTGAGAATAATAATAATGACAAAGAAAAAAGGATACTGGAAAAGCCTTTGAAGGTCAATGAAGATGATGCAGTAAAGCTTGTTGTTAGTCGCAAAATTGTGTCCGACCCATTGTGACCCCATGGACAATGTTCCTCCAGGCCTTCCTGTCCTCTACCATCTCCTGGAGTCCATTTAAGTCAGGGGTCCCCAACCACCGGTCCGCGGACCGGTACCGGTCCGTGGAACAAGTCCTACCAGGCTGCTGGTTTGCTGGGCGCCGCCATCTTTTTTTGATGAAAAAGTGCTTCCGGTGAGCTTTTCCGGGTAGAAAGCTCACCGGAAGCACTTTTTCATCAAAAAGATGGCGGCGCTAGCTCGGTGAGCTTTTCCGGTAGAAAGCCATTTCTACCCGGAAAAGCTCATCGACGCTGAGCGCCGCATCTTTTTTGATGAAAAGTGCTTCCGGTGAGGTCACCGGAAGCACTTTTTCATCAAAAAAAGATGGCGGCGCCCAGCTAATGCCGGTACCGGGCCGCGCCATAAAAAAGGTTGGGGATACCGGGCCGCGGCATAAGAAAGGTTGTGGATCACTGATTTAAGTGACTCCATCCAGCCACCTTATTCTCTGCCATTCCATTCTTTTGCCCTTAATTGTTCCCAGCATTGGGCTCCTTCCTTCTCATTAGGTGGCCAAAGTATTTGAGTTTCATATTCAGGATCTGGCTTTCTAAAGAGTAGTCAGGGCTGATCTCTAGGACTGGCCAGTTTGATTGCCTTGCAGTCCAAGGCACTAAAGCTAGTATACCATACAGACTTATTTAGTACTGGAGAGACGAAACTGGCTTATAAGAAAGACCAAATAAAGAATAGAAAAGAGACATGGCAAGACAAACTATTACATGGCCAGTACATTTAAAAAAAAGGCAAAGCAGATAATAAAACCTGACAATGGATAGTAGGAAAGTTTAAAAAAGAGACAAAAGGGCTAATTCTGGCTGCACAAGACCTTAAGAATAAACATATACAAAGCCAGAATTAAGAAAACAGCAACAGCTAAAGGAACAGTGGACTACCCGTTTAGCTGCTGCAAGAAGATTGCACAGACTGATTACAAACAATGACTCGACAAAGTAGCTACAATGATGCATTGGAAGATCTGGAAAAAAAATATAATTTGTTTGCAAACAGTAAAAAGTCTAAAAAGAACTGGTGGAACCATTAAATGAAGAAAGTAATAAATATAAATAAATTAAATTGAACTAGGATTTTCAAATTCATACAGACAGGCACCCACCACATAATACCCCAGACTTAACAGTAGTTGATTAGAAAGAAAAAAAAGTCTGGATAATGCATATGGCAAGACCTGGAGACAACAGAATAGAAGAGAAAGAACTGAATAAAATAACAAAACACAAAGGCCTGCAAATAGTATGACTGTGGCAAAACAAATCAAAATAGCAAGGTATATTCTTAAAACAGCTGGATCGCTGCTTGAACACTTTTTGACATTGACAAAATAATCATCAGTAAATTGCAAAAGGCAGCTTTACTCGGAATAGCTTACATCCTGCAACCATCAAACTTCAACATCTTCCTATCCTAGGTCCTTAGGAAGGACTAGATGGGTGGATAAAAAGGTCAAATCTAGTCTGAACATCTCGCTGACTGTGATGAACCATAATAATGTAGCTAAAGTGGGTTTTCCCCCCCTTATTGATAGAGGAGTTCATGCGTAGATTTCCAAGAAATGTTGCATGAGACAGTGAATATATGCTGACATTCCTCTAGTCATACTGTTAAACTCCTACAGAGGGGGTCTGAAACAAAGCACAATCCATGGTTTTTCTCTCCCTTCCTCCCTTAATTCCTTAATCAAGGTCAAGTCACACAACAAGCTGTTCTAACCAAGCCAGCTGATATATAGGCAAATAATATGTAAAACAAATAACCAATAATATAATACGCAGCATTGTAGAATGGTTAGAATATTTAAGAATCAAGAAGGCCTTTCTCTAGCTCAGTGGATTGTCATGAGAATTAAAGTACAGCTGCTGAGAGCATTATATATTGCCATTTTAATCTTAAGAAAAGGAAGGACACTGAGTATTTCCAAAGTTATATATTATATTTACTTGCTGAAAAAGAAATAGCCTTTCAGATACTGAAGACTAAATGCACTTTCATTAAACTAAAATAAGTGTATTAATTGGTCTAGCAAATTGGCTGAGCAGACTGTTAACTTTTGTCCTAAAAGTTGAGAGAATAAGAATGCCTGAATACCTCAAAGTGGCATATGAAAGGACTTTGCCAACTGGATGGCTGTACATAATGGAAATTTTAGTCAGATATATCTGAAGGCCAATATACTGGAGAAACCAAGCTTTCCATTTCACATATATATGAATGTTCCAAAGTCAGCCGAGCCAAGATCTTAAAATGAAATAACTAGAACAGAGGTGTAAAACTCGCATTATCATGGCATCATCATGTGATGTTTTGTGACTTTTTTCCCCTTTGCTAAACTGGGCATGGGTGTGGCCAGCACATGATGCATCCACTCTGAGGTCCGCAAGTTTGACACGCCTGAACTAGAACATCCCCTGTGCTTCAGTAATAAAAATGTAACTCCCTTAAACTTTTGTAGTTTAAAAATGTAACTCCCTTAAACTTTTGTAAACGTGGCAAGATAATAATTTCCCAAACTGTATAATCCAAATGCCAAAAACTTGATGGAAAACGGAATTGTCCAAGGCCTTCCTGAAACTAATTGAAGCCCATTGCGCATCTGCTCTAAGTTTTAGGCATCCTTTGTTTGTGTTATCTTCTATGTTTGCATATATAGCTTTTGACTATATTTGTATCCCACCTTTATTATTTTTTTTACAAATATCCCAAGGCAGCGAACATATCCAACATACCTTTCCCCTCCTATTTCCCCACAAAAATTATATAGTATCAGAATAGGATAAATAAACAACAGCAGGCAGCAAATATAGTAAAGATTTATGGTTAGATACTAGAAATTTAAACACAACCAAAACAATATTTTGTGCTTCGTAAACATTTTTAAGAATAAGAATGCCAGAATACCTTAAAGTGGCATATGACTTTGCTTTTTTAAATCCATGCTTAACAAATTTGCCATTTACTTTACAGTCAAATAAGGAAAATAATATTCCTGGCCAGTGGCATCAACGGCAGGCCATCTTCTAAGCTGCTATAGCAGAGACTTCTACTGCAGTAATGAAGTATTGTGCTGCTGTTTGTGCCATGCTGCCTTTTGATACCATTGCTGATAAGCAACATGCTAGATGAGTGTGAGATGGGCTCTATTTTGTCCAAAAGCCTGTCCAATTGTCAAAGTGCAAAGCAGTATCATTTCATATCTGAAGTTCATATGGGATTGCAAAGCACATTATAAAGAAGAGGATTTTAAAATGGGCCTTTGAGGTCACACTCAACTTTCCTATTTGCCTTTCTCCTTTCAGAATGGTCCCCCCCCCCCCCCGCACCCAAAGTAGATGGAATATTAATAGCAATGGTAAACTTGAAGTGGAAGCAAGTGATGCCCTCCAAGAATCTGACATGATTCTTGCTCTGTTCATTCATTTTCCAGCAAGCTAATCTAACATTTCCTTTACTGACAATTCCCCAGCTTATTCAAGTCTTCTGGATCTGTTGTTCTTGAGAGTTTGGAATTCAACAGAGGCACAAGTTTACTGTGGCAAAGGGAAGTAAATTGCAGAGAGCAGAGGACTTGTCTCTGTTCCAAGGAAGCCTTCACCCGTGCCAACATTCTTTGACAACTTTCCCTTTTACTCAGCTCCGGTTTGAAAAGTACCCAGTGTGAAGGGACTTCCCTCTCATGACTCACATGCTGGTCTTACGCAGCAATGACTCAGCAGGGTTGACACCAAGCCAGATGTTCTCACAGGATCTGTAGCAGAAGGGGCGGAAAGGGAGAGGTAAAGGCAAACCAAGGGCAAACAGAGAGAGGAAAGAAACAAGCGGGAGAGACAGAATGAAACCATCCAGCTGGGCAAAAACTATAGCACAACTGGCTGTTCCAGTCTACTTGTCTGTAGCATGTATGTTTTATGTATATAAGTGCCCTATACATTTTTACATTACATTGGCCCACTTAAGTCATTCTTTTTGCTGTCATTGAGAGTAGCTCTCAAGTAGATATTTTAATGACCTGGCCCTCTTTGAACTGAGAATAGCAGGATTTAAACCTCCATGCAAAGCAACTGTTATTCTAGTAAGCTTTTGCCCTCTCTTGTCTGTTTAGTGTATATTATATGGTTTAGAGGCAGTCTGACTCCGAAGAGCACTGGGTGTCTTATAGTTAAAAAATAAGAATAGGAGAAAAAACTCCAGAAAACAAACCCCAAATGGCCCAAAGACAAGTATATAAACAAAAAAGCCATCTAACAGGCTCAATCACAACCATAGCCCCAGGCCTGGAATATTAAGCAGGGCTTTAATAGCTTCCTGAAAATCTTTGGGGTGGCAGCCCTCCAGATCTCTTGGAGATATTCCAGAGGGCTGCATTGCAGAAGGCATGCTTCCTGGGTCCCATAAATGACATGCTTAATGGGTGGGACCCAAAGCCTGCTCACTATGCCTAATCTCACTGGAGACAGGTGATCCCTCAATAACCAAGGGCTTTATAGGTGAAAATCAGCACTTTGAATTTCACCTGGAAGTTGACCAATAATTACTGCAGCTTATGGAGCATTGAGTTCACTTGGGCATAACAAAGCTTGCCCCTCACTGCCTGGCTGCTTTATTCTAGACCAGCTGTAACTTTTGAGTCAAGGGCGGCTTCATACACAATGACTCACATTGTGAGGTGACTAAGTTGTGAGTGACTGTGTAAACGGTATTCTGGTTCAGACACAAAGTCCCTCTTGGCCACAGCAGCTACCTACTTTTCAAGCAGGAACTATGAGTCCAAGAAGACATTCCCCCCCACCCCCATTGTGCACCAGTCTTGAATGTGCAACACCATCCAATCGCCACTCCCAGGGTGCCTTAATCTTATCAGGTTGAGCCTGGTTCTGTTCCTTCCTATCCCTGGCTGAGGAATTCTGGAAATTGAAGTCCACAAGTCTTAAAGTTGCCAAGGTTGGGGACCCCTGCTCGAAACACTGGGACTGAACCTTGACAACATCACTTGATTGATTTGAGATTGAGATATATACAGTACTTGGTTCCAGATTGATGGATGATTTCACCTAGTGTTTTCATGTAGATATTAAACAAAAGGGGTGAGAGCTTTAAGTCCCATGGCACCCACAATTGAGGGCTCCTGAACTCAATCTTTCCTCCTGTTAACACCAATTGAAATCAGCTGCAAAGAAAGGAAAAGCATCATCACAAAATGATGCTTCCATTTCCAAAACTCCCAGTCAGTCCTGATGAATCCTACGATGGTTTTGAAAGCTGCTGATAGACCAAGAAGCAGTAGAATGGCAACACTAATCCCATTCTGGCTTTGTCACAGATCAAAAATAAATGCAACCAGTTCTTCCTCTATACTGTAACCTGGTCTGAAACCTGACTGAAATGGGCCCAAGCAATCCTTTCCCCCAGAATGCCCTGGAGCTGGATATTAGCCATCTTCTCAATTTAAAAAGAGTGGGTAAAATTTGGGTAACTGGGTAAAAATTGTTCAGAATTGTTGAGTCCAGCAAAGACTTCTCAAAGAGGAAGTTCACCATTGCTTTCTTCATGGTTGAGTGGACAAAGAAGATGATACCGCCACATGGAATCAACCATAGGTTGCCTACCAAGCAGCCTTGACCAAACAGGAAGGATCATAATCTAACAGCCCAGGTGACTAAGCTTAGTTTGAAAGACTGGGTTTACTTCCATAGGAATCACACCTCAAAATCTCTTCGAATAATTTTACAAGATTCTGACAGGTGCCTCAACTGTGCATGCCCAATTGGAATTCAGCTCTGAATGTATCTGAGTAATTTTATTTGCCAAATGACAAAAATAGCCCTACTACTCCACAGAAATGTTCCTGTGATCATCCCTTAAACAGGACTACTTGTATTCAATTGTACTAGATGTAGTATTAGAGGGCTCTTACTCCTGTGTAGCTCACCTTGCTACAGTACAGTATAGGAGTTTCCTGTATCCTTTTCTAGTCATTACCTGACTGCACTTCAATTTGTTGTTAGCTTGGATCAATAGAGAGTTCTCAATATATATAAAAAAGACTTCTCAGCAACACCAGACTCTCTTCAACCTGATGCAAGCCTATGGTAGGAAGGACTTCACATTAATTTACGTAAAGCCATTCAGGTACACTGTTCTTGTATTATCTTATCTGATTTTATTTAGCTGAGGCAAGTTCTCAGTATCCTCCCTTGCCAACTCCAGAATGCCCTTCCCAGTAAGACACATATGATTATCCTTAATATTTTATTGCATTCTTTATAGTTATTAATACTTGATTATTTATTAAATTCTTTTTTAGTACTTTCTAGCAACAAGCAAAGGTTTCTTCCAAGGCAGCTACAGCCCCATGCTGAAGCAGCAGCTTCACATGTACAAAACTCATACTACTTCTTGGAAATGATTAAAGATCTACACGTAGAACTAGAAGATCTGCTTGTAAGTTTCAACGTGGTTTCACTATTCACTCAAGTCCCGATAAAAGAAACTCTTGAAATCATCAAAAATAAATACCAACCAGCTAAACACCTCATGGAACTAACAGAACACTGCTTAACCAAAACATATTTCATATACAAAGGACAAAGATGCAAGCAAATTGAAGGAGCCCCTATGGGATCACCACTGTCACCCATCATTGCAAACCTGTTCATGGAAGAATTCGAATCCAGAGCCCTAGCTAATGCCACTCACAAACCCAAACTATGGTTAAGATACATCGATGACACATTTGTGACTTGGCTCCATGGAAAAGAAAACCTAAACAATTTCCTAACACACCTAAACAGCACACACCCCAAAATCAAGTTCACCATGGAAATGGAAACAAACAAACAACTACCATTCCTAGATGTACTAATCTACAAAAAAACAGATGGCACACTAGGACACACCGTATACCAGAAGAAAACACACACCAACTGCTACCTCAACGCCCAATCCCACCACCACCCAGCACAGATAAACTCCGTGGCCAAAACACTAATCACCAGAACCAAACGCCTGGCAGACAAGACACACATAAAGACTGAACTATGCACTCTGACTAAAGTACTGACAGCTAACGGCTTCCACAAAAGCAAAATCATCGGCTTGATCCACAAAAACACATTGAGACATAATGGAGACCTAGAAGATGAACAGACCTATGGAACAGCTGTCCTGCCCTACATAAGAGGTACTACAGACAAAATCAGTAAGATACTACACAGGCATCACATCAAGACTGCCTTCAAAACAGTCAGAAAAATAGCAGCCATCCTTAGAAACCACAGAGATAAAATTGACCTGGAAAAACAAGGCATATATGAAGTCCCCTGCACATCATGCCCTGCCACATACATTGGACAGACCATTAGAAGAATAAGTACCCGCCTGGATGAACACAAAAATGCAGTAAAAAAGCTGAAACACACTTCCTCACTAGTCCAACACATGAAAGCAACAGGTCATAGCATCGACTTCAATGGCACCAAAACCCCAGCCACTATAGAAAATCCCAGCCACAGAATTATCAGAGAAGCCATAGAGATTGAAAAAAGACCTGAAAGCATGAATAGAAGAGATGATTCCACCAGACTGTCAATCATTTGGAAGCCTGCACTCACAAACAAAAAAATCTCCACACCACAAGCCAGGCAAATACCTGGGCACAAACAGATCCTCCCTGATACCTTCAGCTCAAACACACCCCAACCAGGCACCCAGATGAAACCTAGCTTCTTAATAAATGATAGCCGTCCGTTTACTCGGAGCCAAGCTGCACTAAAAGCCTCCAATACAGGAACACATTGTTGCCAGCCAGTCAAGACAAAAAAAGCCACAAAACAGACAGAAGATATTAGAAACACCAATCAAGCAGAACACAGCAAACTCCAAGACCAATAAACACAGACCAAGACTCCCAACCAATCAGGATGAAGAAAAAACCATTTTGGCACAGCAGTAGGCTAGCCCCAAATTTAAAACTGAAATGGCTGTGAAAGTCTGACTCACAGACAAACACAATACAGAAGCCTGATCAGCCAAGTTCCAAGATTCCCAGCTTATTCAAGTTTATCGTATTTTCTTGTGGGTCGGTGCTTTACTAGCTTTCCAACTATGTGTACTTGCCACTCATTCATATTCAAAGGAATATGAATAGAAAAAAAAATCTTTCCATCTTTCTTTTTCAGTGCAGGAAGGAATGTCAAAGAATGAGATATGGCATTCACATACTTTCCTAACCTTTGGATATCATGTGAGCAGGTTAAATGACTTTATAGATTTGAAGTAGATAGAGATATAAGTTGGAAGGTCACTTACAAAGTGTAAAGCTTTTTTTTTCTTCCCGATATGGAGAAATTGATATGCTACCCTTTATCAAGAACTGTTGCCTCTCAAGATCTTTTTGAAAACATTGTTTTATTGACAGATATGTAAATATTATAATAGCTCAGAGTCCTCTAATCCAAAAGGAAATATGATCTAAGTGGAAATTAAGCTATATGTAGTCATACTTTATTATTTATTTTATCCAAGTTAGAAGCCAAATTTAAACAGTCAGATATATTCTCTTGAGCAGTAAGACTGTTGAGCTGTGCTTCTTTGAAGAGAGGTTCATCTTCCAAAGCAGGGATGTCAAACTGGCAGCCTGAGGGCTGGATGCATCACATGCAGGTCACACCCACCCAGCTCCACAAAGGGAAAAAACATCACAAAACATCACATGATGGCAACATGACGCCATGAATTTGACACCTGTGTTCTAAAGGTACAGCACTGGTTGAATTTTTCAAAGTTACTTGCTTCTGGAGATCAGAACAAAATTATTCAAAAATTTAGGACAATTCTGATTCCAAGGTTTTTTGAAAAAATTATAGATATATCTTGCCTTTATTTTTTTTTTTTTACAATGGCTTTGTAACAGGTTGTCACATGAAGTGGTAAGTTCTGTTTTACTTCATATAGAGGCTGGAAATTAGGTAATATGTTCCATACTGAGTTGGAACATGGGACTAGTGATCTCTTAAGAGCATTACCAACTCTTTAATTCTATAAAATGACTACACTAAAAAGTGCTGCCATTGCAGATGGCTTCACCCATGGGTTAGTCAACTTTCAAAAGTGCTTCAAGCTTTGTTCCTGCTTTGCCTAGGCAAGTCTTCTTTGGGTTTGTCCAGGCAAAGCAAGAGTGAGTTTTGGTAGTGTTCCTGCTGTTGCCTGAACAAGCTTGATCAGGTGAAAAAATGTTGCAACCACACTCTAAAGTTGCTTTATATTTTTTTTTGAATGATGGTATTTATGTCTTGCTTTTGCTCCAGGAGCTGAAGAACTTTGAGACATTTTCCTGATAGCTTTTTCCACTTCTGCCTTACCAGTATGGAGGGTATTCTGTCCTGACTGTAGGCAATAAAGGAAGAAGACGAGACTAGCAGTGGATGTAGAGTTGGGTTGCTGCTGCTGGCACACCATGGAGCTGTTTGGCAGTCAGTGGTGGTACAGCAATGACGTGTTTTTTAAAATCAGTTTTGATTCCTGAAGCCTGTTCCCTATAGTTTTCTTGATAGCATTTTTCAGAAGTAGATTGCCTGTTTCCTAGGGTTAAGAGCAGGGGTGGGATTCTCCCAGTTCAGACCAGTTTGGGACAACCCCTTGTTCCAATGATCAGCTGGCTCCAAACTGGTTCATTCCAACCAGCATGTGGCCTGCCTGCCTGCCCCTGTTCTTTCCTGTGCTCTATGTCTTTTTGTTAGAGCACAGCTGATTCGTGTGGTAGAGCAGTTTACCGTGCCTCAGTTGTTTACTTCAGCTACAGTTGAAGGTAAGTATTCGCTTTTTAAAATGCGGAGCATGCGTGCAAAGCGCACTCACTGAACCGATTATTATACCAGTTGAATCACACCCCTGGTTAAGAGAAGTGACTGCTCTTAAGTTCAACCAGCTGGCTCTTCAGTTCAACCAGCCTAAGATAGGACTAGAACTCAGAATCTTGTGATTTCTAGCCTGATGCCTTAACCAGTACACCAGTAATTCTGAACCTTGGCAACTTTAAGAAGTAAGGAGTTCAACTCCCAGATTGCCCCAGTGTAATGGGTATTCTGGGAGTTGAAGTCAACGTATTCTAAAGTTGCCAAGGTTGAGAAATACTGCACCAGTGTGCCATGGTAAACTGACTCTAGGCAATGGGGGAGGGAAGTATTAAATAATGTTCTGCTCTAGTTGTTAAAGTACCCTAGATATACCTCTGCATCCTACAAAATGGAAGGTAGACCTAAGAGGCATATTTTGGGATTTCTCTTACTATCCAAAAGTGTATTTTTTTTCCTCAACGTAATCTCCAAGGAAATACTGTATATTACTTTAAATTAAGAATGATAGATTTCCTATGTGAAGTATGATGAAATGGGCAAAACATTACTTCAGTTGTCAATCTGAGAGACAGAGAGAGAGACAGATGTTAAGTTAAGATTTTCCAATTAGCCATTTGTTTTAATCATTGTTCAAGCACTGACTATATTTCCAAAGATCATGGCTATCTATATAACCAGATCAATTTATAGTGTTGATGGTAGATTATTTTCTGTTCCAATCATGAGTGTAGACAATTATTAAAGGTTAACAAGATGTAAATATAAATATACAAACACACACACCAGATTTCTGAAGTAGTTAATCACTTGCAGAGAACAAACTCCTAAAATGTATGATAAATAGTACACATGCATAATAAAAATTTACTACTACCAGTATCAGATCTCATGATCTAGGAAGTAAAAGATTAAAGGTAAGAATAAAAATACTTTGGAGAAAGGTGATCTTTGCTTAACGTCAGAAAGTCTTCAAAGAAGTTGGAAGCAATTCACTTTTGAGAAGCCATTTCAAATCTGAATAATCACCAGTAAAATGTACTAGATTTATAAGCCTGCCAAATTCATTCATCTTGATTTCTGTATGGATGCATTCTGTAGAATGATGCAGAGAGTTAAAAACATTGTTAGAATACACAATCAAAATATGGAAATGCTGGAGAAATATACAGTACTACCAACAATAAATCAAGTAGGATCAGAAGCTGTCCTGCTTATTAACCTCTGGTTGTTTGAAAAATATATGGAGAAAGATAACTGATTATGACTGAAGGATATAATATGGATATGGTTGAACTGAACCAAAGAATCAATCAAGGTATCCAGTTCAGAATCAGATTTCCTTACCAGATTTCCCACCAGTCCAAGAGGAAGCCTTTTATATTTCACCCAATTGAAGAAAATCCAACAGCAAGAATTAATGGAAAGGATTAGTCAAAAACTATATTATAGTGATTGTTTCAAGTGGTAGTACTGATAGATCCCTTTAATACAGGGCAGCCATCACTCATTCTAACAGAACTCCAGCGAAGATTTTACTGTGAGAAATTCTCAGCCTTAACAAATTTCACTTTGGAATTAGGTTTTCTCATACTCCCACTGAACTATGCACAATCTGTCCCTGCTTGCACTTAATCACAACACAATTATGCTCTGATAACATCTATTTTGGCTCTGTAATGTGGCATTTATTTCAACCGCACCCTGGGAATGAGTCAGTTTTAAATTGTCATTAGGTGTACTGATACAAAAATAATACCCAACCCCATTCTGATACTCCTCCAGTGACAGCCTTGAGGTGAGTAATCTCTCTTCACCTTGGAGGTGAAGTCAGATAACGAATAGTGGGTGTGAGGTTTGTTGGTATAGTAGGCAGAGATTAGGTGAGAAATAAAACCCCTCCCTGGAGAACATATATATGGGGTCCTCTTAACTGACTTGCTTAGCCAGAAGAAGCTACTTGAATAAGCAGTGAAACATTTTGAAGAAGAAAAGAAATCCAGTTACCATGATTCAATTTCCAGACAACTCTATCTGGATTACTGAGAATCTTCATTAGCATATTTATCCTTGTAATTTTCTGTATGTTGCTTAGTTTAATATTATTTCAACACGAACATATAAACTGGTCTAGATGAGTTAGAAGGAGTTCCGAAGGCATCATCTATTGTTCTGACCCAAACCCTTTTCCAATAAAACAAACACGAACCAAAGGGAACAGAAACCTTTTAATGATTCTTACAAACCCCCAGTTAAAAGGCTGCTGCAAACTAATTAATTTCGATAAGCACAAACCTCACCAAAACTGTGCAAGGCTGCCAAGAATAACAGATAAGAAATATTTTACAACACAAGAGTCCTCAAATACCAACTTAAGATCAGGGGTGGGTTTCTACCGGTTCTGTCCACCTCTGTAGGACTGGTAGCTCTGAAGAGCAGCAGACATAGAACCGGTACTATATCTGCTGATATTTTTGCCTACAAACCCACCCAGGCTCTTACCTGATCTTTATTTCCTGATTTTTCAACTTCAGCTGCTGAACGAGGCACAGCTGCAGTTAAAAAAGCAGGAAAAGAGGGCTGTTTCAAAGGCTGCTTCTCTGCACCCAGTGTGCTGATGATGATTTCCAGGTGCAGGGAAGCTTGTAAATCCTGAACCGGTAGTTAACCCTGTCATATTCCATCCCTGCTTAAGATACTGCAATGTCCACGAGGCTGGAGTTTCAAAACATTTTTGTTTCCTACAAAGAATGTCTGATTCACAGCTAGCTTTTATTGTCTCGAAGGAGAGGCCATTACCTTGCAGCCTTACTCCCAAGTCGCCCATGCTGCTGCATCTGCTCTTTCCTGCAAGCAACCCTGAGTGCACGTGCACTTGGCACAGGCTCCTTGGGAAACTCCTCCTCGCTGCTGCCAGCCCCCAGTCTCTGAAGGCAGCAGTTCACTCCCTAATGGTCCTGGCCCCTCATCTGAGTCCTCGCTCTCCTCAGCTGTCTGCACCTGCTTCTGGCTAACCACAACAATCTATATTGTATTAATAAAAAAGTAAAGCCCATGCTATATCAATTCTAATGCTCCATTGGTGGATGTTTCTCTAATGGTTGGTCTCATGCTGAAAGGAGATGTCAGTACTCAGAAGGAAATCTATCATCTAGCTCCTAACATTCTTCAACCAGCTTAAACCAGGCACTAGAGACTCACTATGAATTGACAATAGCGGTAACAAATTTTATGCCGGCACTTTTGTTTTCAAGGATAGGTAGCAGATGGCATTTCATTTTAGGAGTAGAGAAAAGCCCTTAAAGTCATTTATCCTGATAAATTCAATGTCAATGGTTTACCTCCAGAAATTGTGGGTGCTCCATCACTGGAGTTTTTAAAGAAGAGATTGGACAGCCATTTGTCTGAAATGGTATAATGCCTCCTACTTGGGTGGGGGGGGGGATGGGCAGGAGGACCTCTGGCATCTCTTCCAATTGTTATTCTTTCTATGATCACATGTATACATCCTGTCGAGCCAAAAGAAAGTCTGGAATGGTATAGGATCTCCTGCCATGGGCAGGAGGTTGGACTAGAAGACCTCCAAAGTCCCTTGTAATCCTATTATTCTACGCTCTAAATTGAACTGAATGAGGTTTATGGTGTTGAGCTGCTCATAATTATTCTACCACATTGTGGTGCAACTAGAAGCAAGCCGGATGGATGCCAATTTCAGCTTTTATATCTTCAATAATATATTAAAGGACTTTGCTCTACTATGTGGCTCTGCAGACAATAGCCCAGGGACTGGAGCAGGTAGCCTCAGGCTGCTGTATCCTGCAGATCATTCTGACTGTTCTCTCTGGGCAGTTGATTGATCTGTCCAGCTGCCTGACGTGAAATGATAATTATTTCCTTTGCAATTTGTGGCAGGAAGTGAAATGATCTGGTCCCTGCTATCTAGTCAATTTATTGGGGAGAACCAGCATGTTTCAGTCGATCGTTGGGAGGAGAAGAAAGCTTATTGCTTTTTTTGTCTTCCAACCCAAGCAATGCACATAAAAAAGGGTAGGGTTTTGATCAGGGCTTGTGGCTGTTTGACTTTTGTGTCACCGCTCGCTGCCTGTAGATGGGTATCTATCTGTCAAATATTAGCATAGCATGGATGATCAATTAAGGTTAAGTTTAGCAATATGAAAAGCTGCTTTTCTTCACTAGGGAGTGCTTATAACTGTACTTAGCCATTGTTAAGGTGATCTAAGATTCTTATTACTTTGATATCAACCCAAAGATGATTGGGTGATGCTAGAAGACAATATACATCACTGTGAGGAAATGATCTGAGAAGTAACGAATCAGACAATTTGATCAGACTAACTTGGGAGACCTTATTTATTCTGGCACTGCTGGTGTCCTAGCAAGCTTGTGAGGATTTGCTGCCATCTTGTGTATAGTTGGGGCATACAAAAGAGATGCAGTTGTTGAAGATACGTAAATATTGTAAGATGTTGGTTGGACTCCTGGACTGACTTTTTTCTTTCTTTCTTTTTTTTAGTTTGGTTGTTGATGGCTAGTCAAAGCAAGATTTTTGGGAATCAGTGTGTGTGTGTGTGTGTGTATGTACACACACACACACACACACACACACACACACACTTTTATGAACAAAATTTGGGAGGATTTATTCTATGTCTATAACTGTTTAGGCATAAGTCCATATTAAATAAAATGATTACTGTAGCAGCACCTAATCTTTGTACAGGAATGAGTGCTTCCAATTTGTGGCAGATTCAGATTCCTTCTCTTGTGAAGTTATTGCTTTATTTTGTTTGACTAAATACTTTAAAACACTTTTTTAAAAAATAGGGAAACTTGTATCTATTATTTTTTTAATAAACTCTTATCTAAAGTTGGGTGTTATTAATTGGGTTTGGAATAATGGGATCCCCTAACAAATATTCATCAGGGCATCTGAACTTTATTTTTTTATTTATTATCAAACTGTGTTTATTCAATTCATACAGAGCATTCTTTTCTGAACATTCTGATCATGAAACTTGGGCATATTTGTTCTACCTTATACAGGTAGTCCTTGACTTATGACCACAATTGAGCCTCAAATTTATGTTGTTAAGTGAGACATTTATATTGTTAAGTGAGTTTTGCCCCATTTTATGACTTTTCTTGCCACATTTGTTAAGTGAATCACTGTAGATGTTAAATTAGTTACACAGTAATTAAGTGAATCTGGCTTCACCATTGACTTTGCTTGTTAGAAAGTCACAAAAGATGATCACATAATGGGATATTGCAACCGTCATAAATATGAATTAATTGTCAAGAGTCTGAATGTAAACCAAATGACCATGGGGAGGCTGCAACAGTCATAATAGCAACAGCACTAGCACTTAAACTTATATACTGCTTCATAGTGCTTTACAGCTCTCTCTAAGTAGTTTACCGAGTCAGCATTTTGCCCCCAACAATCTGGATCCTCATTTTATCAACTTGGGAAGGATGGGAGGCTGAGTCAACCTTGTGAAAAATGGTCCTAAGTCACTTTTTTCAATGTCGTTGTAATTTCAAGCGGTCACTAAATGAACTGTTATAAGTCAAGGACTACATTTATCAGGAATCAGACCTATTTAAAGCGCCACACCAAATGCATCATGTAATCCATAGTTTATAGCCAGTCTTTATGGTGCAATAAAATCTATGCAAGCTCTTCAAGCAGAAATATGCAATTAGATTTTAATTAAATATCTTACAAACTACAGGGAAGAATTAGATCAAACATTTCTTATACAAATAAAAACCCTCCCTTGTGTTAAATAATGGAGGACTAATCTACTGCAAGATGCACATAGAATTGAAAACAAGGGAATACTATTAACAGTTCCTAGCTAGAACTACACACACATGTCAACAGGTATCTATAAATCAATTAAGATACTGTCAGTATCTTTTCACAGTCTTTGCGAAGACTGCCAAATTAGGACAACTATCATCAGCAACAGAAAGTTAGCAGAATGATACAGACACAGAAATCAAAGCCAATGGCAGGTCCAGCTATCAATTTGTTCCAATATCTAATTTGGTAATACTGGATTTAATAACAGACCTACACTATTATTGCTTAATATAAACCCATGTTGTTATCTCTTAACAACCTATGTTGTCATCTCTAGAAGCTATCTAGTATGTCTAGAATATGATAGATAGTTTCTATGCAAACAAATAAATGGACACAAATTTATAACTTAATAATGTAGTTTTCAAAGACACTACTCTCACAAAAAGTGGGAGAGGGAGGAAATAAAGGCGAGTCACTTCAATTGTCCTGGCAATTGCTTGCAGCCACCATAAAGTAAAGTATTATATTTCACTTTGGAACCATTAAAAGTACCTGTAAATTAAAGTGAACAGCATATCTTATATTTAGAACGGGAAGAGCCAGGTTCAAGTCCACCCTCAGTTAGAGCAGGTTACTTTGGACAGATCAACCTATCCCACAAGACTATTGTTGTGGTGGCAGGGAGGATCAGCACCTTGTCTTGAGCTCTAATCTACTTAATAATCTAATTGATCTAATTAATAAATCAGTATTAATCATACCAAACAAGAAATAGCAGTGTTGTTAAGACCCACTGGTAAGCAGTATTTGTCTAATCTTCTGCATTTCCTTTTCCTTTGATCCTTTTACTCTATTGCCCCTCCTTTTCAAAGACATATCTATATGTCTAAATCAGTCACTTGTTTGTCTGCATGAGCTGCCTAGCGCCTATTTTCTTGCTCATCTAGTGCAGGAGAAAGACATTTTTTTTTCCTTTCAAGACTTTCAACATTTCTTGGCCTCTCACTTTAGACTCAGCGTATTAGCAGCTAAATTATGGCCGTGTTGGAAGAGATTTTGGCAGAATGTCCATCTATATAAACAACTGAAAAAAATTCAAAATGAGTGTTGAAAATTGAGAAGACAAAGTTGAAAAGGAGCACAAAGTTGAAATGTTTATAAAGGAATAGTGAGTGGCTATGTTTTAAAGGCTATTAAATATGTATCTGAGAATCTGAATTTGAGATTAATTAATTAAAAATATTTTTTTCATTGGATACTTTGCTGGATGTTGAAGGAAGGCTGTCTGTCAATTTTTTAATGCTGGAAAATATAATAAATTTGAAAGAACTAATGCACCTGATTTGGATCTGCTTTTTAATTGCCTGTTTGATTTAATATTTTTATTAAATATTTTTATTGATATCATACCAAGAAGAAAATTGAGATTCAAAGAAGTCAATGTAATCTATATATTACATGAAAGTTTGGAATTTGTTGACTTATGAGAAACTTTGGGTATATTGGGTTTAGAATAATAATAATAATAATAATAATAATAATAATAATAATAATAATAATAATAATAATAGTAATAATAATAATAATAATAATAATATGCACTTGGAAAGAAATTACATCTCAGTTATGAACTCCTGGAATGAAGAAATGTGTTTGGTTTCAGCTTTTGATCTGACCTTTTATAGATAACAGTAAAAAGACCGACCAACATAATCTTACCAATGTGACCTAGATTTAAATTGTTGTTCAAAAATTTATCTATTTTGCTTTTGTACTTTTTATGGGGGGGAGGAAAGATTGTTATAGCAAATATGTTCTTTTCTCCTTGTATTGCATACTGTGTGCCAAAATCAAATATGTTTGCTGCTCTTTCTTCCTTGCAGATAACACCAACCTAGCGGGAGTTAGAATTATATTTTAGCTCCCCAGGAACTGCTTAAGATGAACCCCAAGGAGAGATGGAGAATAAATTGATATGATTTTATTTGGAAGTGAAATGCCACAATTGGGATTAATTAAAAGAACAGTGTTGCCCAGCAGGAATTAAGCTTCCTTGGGCTAAATACAAATATGATATAAAATGAATGATATTGAGAAATTGTTATAAACTTTGTTTTATTAAACAATGATAAACTGTGGTGCATATAGAACTAAATAACCCACTAAAGAGTATCTTCAAAAGCAAAATAATTAAGAATGGTCATGATTCTAAGAATAATAAAATTAGACAAAATTTGAACAACCCTAATTCCTGAATTTTTTGCTCCTGATGCTTTCCCACCTGACCCTCTATATATCTTAGTCAGCTTATTAAATGACTAAAGTAGGAGAAACCTTACAAAGGAGAAATCTTACAACTCAAATGTAATCACAAATCTCAAATGTAATCACAAGGACAGCTTTTCATGAATCTTTACAATCATAACTGTTGTATTGGATCATAACCAGGGGTGGGATTCAAATTTTTAACAACTGGTTCTGTGGGTGTGGCTTAGTTGGTGGGCGTGGCTTTGTGCTCATGTGACTGGGTGGATGTGGCTTGGTCATGTTATTGGCTGGGCGTGGCCAACTCAATATCACTGAGGCACGCATCTCCTTGCCTGGCCTCTCATGACTGTGGGAAGCTGCAACAGTCATAAGTGTGAAAAATGGTCATAAGTTACTTTTTCAGTGCCATTGTAACTTTGGTCACTCCACACAAGCAAAGTACCAGCAAAGAAGGGGAAAAAATCTCCAGAGAAGTTCCAGAGACAGGAAGTCTAGTCCTGCCGAGAATGTAATAAGGGTTAATGGAGAGGCAGTGTCTGTAAGCAACACCAGAATGTTTCCTTCCTGCCTTCCTTACAGGATTAGGCCAGTAATTTCTTCTAACAACCAGTTCTCCAAACTGCTTAGAATGTTAACAACCGGTTCTAGTGAATAGGTGCGAACTGGTAGAATCCCACCCCTGATCATAACCCAAGTGCTCCAACAACCCACTAAAAGGATGCAGATTGCCAGCTGTCTGCAAGGAATATAAATCCTTCTATTTCCCACTATTCTGTCAGGGCTGAAGAAGCTTCTTGGATGAGAAGTGAAATGTCTTCAAAGAAAAAACAAGAAAGTCCAATTGCCTCCTGAAAAAACACTTTTGGGATAATTGTAGTATGTTCATTATATTATATTTCACATACTATAGGAAGCCTTTCTTCTCCCGTTAGGAATTACTGTTCTATTCTCTAATCCAAGAAACTTTTGGTTAAAATTGTACTAAAGCCATAAAGGAGAAAGCTGTCTCTAGGGGGAGCTGTTGTTCTTTCAAGTGACAGCAAGCAGAACAATGTAAACATGGTCTCTAACAGTTTCTATTGAGATCCTGGCTGGTTTTGTCTCACAGTATAGTTTTTGTCTTGAAAGACCAAAGAGCTGAGGAATAAGAAAGCGATGGTTTGGAAATTTGATCACGATATTTCAAGAGAAGCTATATCTGGTGTCTAGTATTTAATAACTTTAAATGTAATGATAATTTTGATTATTATGTGCCATCAAGTCATTGCAGTTTCTTAGCAATCACACAGTGTCAACTCTGAATCTGATCTGACTGAAGCCATCTTGTGCTGTTTCTAAGTTGCCACGCACTATGGGGGAAGAATGAGGGGAAAGTATCTAGACCATCTTGCAGACAAAATAAAGACCTCTCCCCTGGGAACGAAGGTCATCCCAACAGGTGGCAGTTAGAGGAGGAGCAGAAGTGATTGAGGGAGTCCGCCTCCTACTTTATTTTTATTTATTTATTTGATTTGTCAATGGCTTACAACAGGGGTCCCCAACCACCGGGCCGCGGACCGGTACTGGGCCGCGGAGCACTCTTTACCGGGCCGCAAAGAAAAAAAAAATGGCGGCTTTCTTCGCCTTCGGTGAATGCTGCTGGGATCGGGGATCAAGGACACAAATGAAAGAAGGGGAGGGAGGAAGCAACCGAAGCCTGTCCTGCTCTCTGGCTCAGCTCTCTCAGTCGCTTTCTCGCTCCACCACCAGCCCAGGAAGAAACTGCTTCAAAGAAGCCGGGGGGTGGCTTTTCCTGTCGCCGCAGCTTCCCCGAAGCGCCCGTTTCATCCCCACCCCACCCTCCCGCCCGCTCGCGGTTCAATCCACAGTGCTCCGTTCTGCCTGCCTGCCTGCCTGTCTGGTTGTTTGGGAGCAGCTTCGGCTGAGAATAATAACTATTCGCCTCTTTTTATCAGCCAAGCTGCTCCAAACGAAGAAGGCAGGTAGAACGGAGCACTGTGGATTGAACCGCGAGCGGGCGGGCGGGCGGGGTGGGGTGAACGGGCGCCGGGAAGCTGTGGCGACAGGAAAGCCACCCCCCCCGGCTTCTTGGGCTGCTGGAGGAGCGATAGAGTGACTGAGAGAGGAACGAGGCAGACACCTGAGGGAGGGAGGGAGACAGACACCTGAGGGATGGGGCTGAGGGAGGCAGGGCCGAGGCGCTCCCTGAACTTGGTGGTTTGCTGGCAGACGTTTTATTACCCGACTAGGTAACAACATCAGATGTTACCTAGTCAGGTAATGAAACGTCTGCAAGCAAACTACCAAACTCGGATTCTCTCCCCCTCCCCCGGTCCTTGAAAAAATGTTTCTGCTTGAAACCGGTCCCTGGTACAAAAAAGGTTGGGGACCACTGGCTTACAAAATAATAGGAATAAGTATAAACATGAGTAAGAATACAGGAAATAGGTACAAATAAATGGGGACAATAGGACAAGGACGATTGTGCACTTATGCACACCCCTTACAGACCTCTTAGGAATGGGGTGAGGTCAATAGTGGATAGTTTAAGGTTAAATGAGTGTGTGTGTGTGTGGGGGGGGGGGTTAGAGGATGTAGCAACAAAGTCAGGTAGTGCATTCCAGGCATTGACCACTCTGTTGCTGAAGACGTACTTTCTACAATCAAGTTTGGAGTGGTTTACATTGAGTTGGTATCTGTTATGTGCTCTTGTATTGTTGCGGTTGAAGCTGAAGTAGTCATTGACAGGTAGGACATTGTAGCAGATAATTTTGATTGGACAGTGTGACTTATGACACCTGGGGAGGGAAACCTTTGCTTTTTTAATTACATGGTAACCGTGGGAAACTTTAGAGATGGTTTTCACTGGCTGTGCCGATATGATGTGTCTAATAAACATGATCTCTGAGGAACGTTCTGATTGGAGTTCTGACTTCTTTGGATGTGTTACTAAGAACGCTGAAAGATAGATGTTTTCTGCAACAGTGTGTCCCTATCCTAGTCCTTTAGCAATTCCAATGGTGTACTCATCACTCATCCAAATTGCTACTGGTCACCCTCTTTTTCTCACCATCTACCTTTCCCAGATTAGAGTCTTCTGCAGAGAGCTTTTTGTTTTAATGCTGTAAAGGGAGTGTTGACTCCTAGTGACTGCCAAGACTACTTCCTGTGGTTTCTTGGCAAGATTTCAGAAGTGGTTTGCCATTGCCTTTGTCTTAAGATTGTCCCATGAGAGAAAATGACTGGCCCAAGGTCAACCAGTTGGCTTTGTGTTTAAACGGGGACTAGAAACTCAGTTTTTAACTTTCTGTCTTAACCACTTCACCAAACTGGCTTGTCCAGAGAGCTAGGTCTTTGTAGAATGTGATGGAAGTAGGATCATTTAAGCCTGGTCATTGGTGTCTCAACCTTCAATTTAAAGCAGATTCTAAAAAAGCAAAATCCAAGCAACATTTTACTACATTGTATCATATGATCTCATAGTGCTGTGAATACCTTTAATCTTTTATAGACTTTTGCACATCATGCTGCTGGGCTTATTTACTAGTGTGGAGATGGAATACAACTCTACCTTCTTCAGGCAAGCTCTGGAAACCTGCTGTTTCCCCAGGTCTTGGGTGAGCCTGTTTGATGGGCCTCTTTAAGCTGAAGATGATGTAGAACAGGGGTCCCCAAACTTGGCAACTTTAAGACTTGTGGATTTCAATTCCCAGAATTCTCCAGCCAGCATAGCTGAAGTCCACAAGTCTTAAAGTTGCCAAGTTAAAGTTGCCAAGTTTGGAGAACTCTAATGTAGAAAGTGTCTTGTTTGATCCATTGGTGCAACTGTTGCTTTTTTCCTTATTTTATTTATTTAAAACGTTATGGTTATACAGGTAGTCCTCGACTTACAACAGTTCCTTTAGTGACCCTTCAAAGTTCCAATGGCACTGAAAAAAGTGACTTATGACTGCTTTTCATACCTTTTCAGCATCCCCATCATCATGTGATTAAAATTCAGATGCTTGGCAACTGGTTCATATTTATGACTGTTGCTTCTTTATGACCCAGGGTTACATGATTGCAACCTTCTGACAAGCAAAGCTAAGGGGGAAGCCAGATTCACTTAACAACTGGGTTACTAACTTACCAGCTGCAGTGATTCACTTAACAACTGAGACAAGAAAAGTTGTAAAATGGGGCAAAAGTCACTTAACAAATGTCTCACTTAACAACAGAAATGTTGGGCTCAATTGTGGTCGTAAGTCAAGGACTGCCCGTATAACATATAAGTGCTCTTTCCCTTTTTATTATTATTTTTAATCTGTGAAGTTGCCCAGACTCATTTGGAGTTAGATGACCTAGAATTTTAATAGATAAATACATATATTTTCCTTTGAATATTTAGGGGGCATGTTGAGAAGAAACAAATCAGCTGGATCATCTAGCCCAGAAATTATTACTGTGATAGTTTTGCTTATGTGAAAAACAGATTTATGGATTGTGGGTTACTCCTGTGACAGAGATAGGAAACAAGAAATAAAAGCTCAACCCTTTATTCACAGGGTTCCGGAATATTAGATTTAGCACTAGTGCTCCTGTTGCTCAGATTTGCACTTCAGTATCCAAGCATTGTATTGTTCTAACACATTATCACCACCAGCATTTATTACGTTACTCTGTTTACCGCTGTTTCCTCAGTAGTTTATCTGTTTGCACTTGTGAAGAGTAATGGCATAAAATCTTAATGCTTTTTATACTTAGTTTTACATTGTACTACATTGCTCTTGAAATCCACAGAGGGAAAGTTTTTCTTTTTTCATTCTGCAGCAGATAAAATGGCCACTTCTGCAAGGAGCAATTTGCAACTGACCAATTTCTGGAAAATATTACATGTGCTGTTGTGCTAATAAATTTCCTCAGCAGTTGAAAAGTAACAGTTGCTACTTATGGTAATACACTAACCTGTAGGAAGGATGAGAGAAAGACTGTGATTTGGTGAGTCATCAATCACACTCAAAAACAAATTGATGCTTTTAAGCTAAAAGGGAAGCATCACTGACACCTTGGCGCCTCTATGTTGTGCAGGCTACTTTGGTTACCGATCCCAAGAGCTTCCAGTACTTCAGCCTGTCCTAGCAGTTTTCACTCTGTCTGGCACCTGCTGCCATTTCTCTAGCCTCTGCTTTCAGTGCCAGCGCTCTGGCATGAGGGATCTTTTTGCAGATCCAATTCCTATCCTGAGATCTTTCAAGTCGAGGTGTTAGTAGTGGCCTCTGTATAAAATGTATTTGATTTCCTCTCTCAATAGTCAGGAGTTCTGGAAATTTCTGGCAGCTCTTCGATTGGCTTCTGTTTCTCTACTCAGACATCCATTATGGTGCAAGTCTTGCAAATGCTGGGCTGTTTTTTTTTTTTTTTGTATTGCAGTTTGTTCCTGAAACTAAAACTTTGCCTTGCCCCATAATCACTTTATGTAAGCACTTATCAATGTGATTGCTCAATTCGGGGCATCTATAGTTTCTATCTATCCTGATTGTCATAAATTAAACTAGCTACTTACTGCATGCTGCATTTAGCTTGGGTTTTCACATGTCATTTTAATGGTAGCAATTTATAGTGTTTGCAAAAAAAAAAAAAAAATACTGTACCACTTGACTTTTTATCTTAACAGATGGTACTGAGCTTCACTGGTTTTGCGATTCCATGGCTGTGTAGGAGAAGACAGGGGGAAAAGGGCAAATGAATATGCAAATGCAGGTCCTGTATCTATAAGCCCTTGTCATGTTGGAAACTTAGCATTGAAAAGATTTCAGTTCATTAGAATGTAAGACTCTTACAAGCCATTTAATGTGACTTTCTAATCTATGGAGAAAACCCAAATTAAGGGAGCTAAAAACCATCTTACTTTAAAAATGTCAACTAAACAAAAACTCACTATCCTACTAGTGTATTGTTGAGCTGCTTGTTCAGTTTCATGGCTCACTGCAAATGTAGCAGTTGCTAGTTTTTCCTTCAGATTTCTAACTGCTTGTAGTGGAAGGCATATCTTTCTGAACATTAAATCTTCCAAGTTAACTAGTGGCTAAATATTGGGAAATACTGTGGGCAGTAAGGCAATTGGCAAAATAGACCACAGCCTATTGCTTGGTAAGCTAGAAAACTGTGGGATAAACAACATTGCCACTAGGTGAATTCTTAATTGTTTGACCAACCGCACTCAATGTGTAGTCCTTAATGGAACTACATCTACATGGAGGGAAGAATGGAGTGGGGTACCCCAAGGTTCTATCTTAGGCCCAAAATGATGATTTAAATAATAAATGATTTAGATAAGGGGATAGAAAGGGAGCTCATCAAATTTGCAGATGACACCAAGCTGGGGGGAATAGTCTATAACACTTTAGAAGATATGCTCAAAAGTATCTTGACAGACTTGAACACTGGGGCCTATCAAACACAATTCAATTCAATGGTGAAAAAGCAAAGTCTTACACTTAGGCAAGACAAACCAAAGGCACAGGTATAGAATAGGTGCTACTTGGCTCACAGCAGTATCTGTGAGGAGGATTTAAATCCACTTAAATATGAGCCAACAGTGTCTTGCAGCTGCCAAAAAAGCCAGTGTAGTCCTAGGCTGCATCAACAGAGGGAGAGTAGCAAGATCACTGGAAGTGCTTGTACCACTTTATACTATACTGGTAGGACTACACTTGGAATATTGTGTCCATTTTTGGTCACTATGATATAAAAAAAAAGATATTGAGATTCTAAAAACAGTGCAGAGAAGAGCAACCTCCAGAGACTGGAGGCTAAAAAAATATGATGAATGGTTGCAAGAATGGGGAATGTCTAGTCTAACTAAAGAGTAGTCTTCCAATATTTGAACACATGTCACAGAGAAGAAGGGATCAACCTATTTTTCAAAGCATTTGATGACAAGACAAGAAGTAACTGGTGGAAATTTACCAAAGAGAGATCCATCCTAGAATTAAGGAGAAATTTCCTGACAGTAAGAACAATTAATCAGTAGAATGACTTTCCTAAAGAAGCTGTGGGTTCTCCATCACTGGTATTTTTTAAGAAGATATTGGACAACCTTTTGTCCAGAATGTTATAGGGGTTTCTGCCTCAGCAGAGGTTGGAGTGGAAAACTCCAACTCTGTTATTTTGTATTCTATAAGTTAATGTTGCTGCAGGAACATTGGGGTTTCTTGATCCAGTATAATCCTCTCCCTGTTATATCCCTCTTAGACCATTTTCCTATACCCAGAATCTTTTTCTATAAAGCAAGGCTTTATAGTAAATGTCCATATTTTCTCTCTAAACATATTGTTATAAAATTGATTCCCTGAAATTGGAAAGTTCAAAAATAATTTTTAAAGTGAATTTCACTGTTATAATTTCATAGATAATCTTATTAAGGAAGTTGAAACTGGATATGAAGGAAAATAGCTCAAGTATCTTTATCTCATTATATGTTCAGTAAATACACTTCCAAGTGAATTAATTATGCTATTATTATTTGGCACAAAATCATGTGCTATATCTATTATATCACCCAAAGCAAAGGTGCTTCTGAAGATTATCTAAAACTGATTATAAGATACTCTGCATAATACATTTATCTCTCTTTTTTGTCTGGTGTTACCAGCAAGGTTTCTTGCTATTCTCTGTATAACGCAGTGCATCAAAGACAAGATTTTCCTGTTTGGAAATTAAACAAAAACTGTTTAAAGGCTTCCCACTGGCATCTGCTTAACATTATAAAGACAGTATGTAGGACTTGTCTGACATTTGATCAAATCCATCAGACTCTTATTTTAAAAGAGGAAGCAACAATTATAACATCTCCCAGCCAAATCAAAGAAAAAACTGTTAATAAGCAGCCTACATCTTTCCTGAATTCAAGGGGTTTAGTAAAATTTTATTGCTCTGTGTTCAGATTCTCTATTCTATTACTTTTCATTTCTATCTTTATTCCTTTGCTAGCTACTTTTCAGAATCTATGATAGTGTTCTACTGTCTCATCTCAAACAGCAATGTATTCAAAGTGATTTTGTAGTTTCAGGTGGAAGCTTCGGATCTACCTTCACTCTTTATCTCCTCTTTTACTGCTGACCTACTCCATATAGGATGTTAAGTTATTCAAAGCTTATGTGGATACCTCAAAAACCATACAAGTTTTGTGGTCTTCTAAATCAGTGGTCCCCAACCACTGGGCCCTGGACCAGTACCGGTCCGTGGAGCATTTTTTACCGGGCCGCAAAGAAGTGGGCGCCGCCATCTTGTTTCGACGGCGCTTGAGAAAGTGCTTCCAGGTGAGCTTGTCGGCCGTTGGTTGGAAAGCGGCATTTGGGTGCTGAATCCTTGCGCCTTAGTTTCATCGGGGGGGGGGCGGCTTCGAACAAAGAGCCGTCCCGATGGCGGTGGAGTCTCATGTTAGGAGGAGATTAAGAAAGAGCCCGAAAAGCCCATTGGCAAAGGTACAAAGGAGGAGTTGAAGGTGGCGGGGAGAAGCGGGGGACAGCTGGCTGGCTGGTCGCTCGGCTCGCCTTGCCTTGGTCATGCGTGCTGATGCCGGTACCGGTCCGTGGATCATTTTGTGATACCGGTACCGGTCCGTGGGACAAAAAAGGTTGGGGGGCCACTGTTCTAAATCATACACTGGTACCCACTTAATCCCTCTTCTCTTTACTCTTCTTTACAAATATTATGTTTTTTATTTTGCTTTTCTGGTTAAAAAGTCCATATGAGCAAAAAATAAATGTTGAAATTTCTTTCCCAATTTGAAATAATAGCTTTACAAGAAACCTGATTGGCAGGAGAGGATTCTCTAGTACAACTCCCTGGTTTTCAGTATTGTTATGCCTCTGCCCAAAAATTAAAGTACAAAGAGTGAGCCTTGGGAACTTATGCATTCTTATTAAGGAGAAACTTCAATGGCAAGGTGAGAAATTAAAATATTTTCTCTTTGTATTGTTTTTATTTCAAAGGATAATGGATTATTCTAAATTATCCACTTTTTAAAATAAATCTTTAGAAAGAATATTAGAACTAAATTTAAAATAAAATTTGTTATAGTGTAACTCTAAACTTAACATTGTATATTATTTTCTAGAAAATATATGTTATTTTCAGATATGTAATACTTATAAATAATACTTATTTATGGACTTTATAATCTATGGCCAGTGTTATTTAGACCAAAAGACATGCTCCTCCTGCAATTCAAACTATACGGGTTATGATATAACATCATAATCTCTCTCTCAACAGAATTGCTGAAATGCAGTTTGTTGGAAAGACCCACACAATTTGTCTTGTCCATGAGGTTCCTTCATGTACATATATTATCATGGAAAGTTGACCCGTGAAAAACAGAGTTATCCGTGAGATTGCAATTATGTATGAAAACAATCAAATGCACAAATTAATTTTGCACTGAACATAGTTTGGATAGGAAAGGAATGTTTTCTACAAATATGTCCCTCTCTTCTCTTCTGTCTAATTCCATAGTATAAAGGAGGGAAGCTGTAAAACAGATGCATTTTAGATATTGTTAACTACAACTCAATCAGGGCAAAGCAATAGACGCAATCTACATAGACTTCTGTAAAGCCTTTGATTCACTGGTACACAACAAACTACTCCTAAAACTAAAATCTTATGGTATCTCTGGACACCTGCATAACTGGATAGAAGCATTCCTGTCAAACAGACAACAAATGGTCAAAATTGGGAGCGTCCTATCAAATTCTGTACCTGTCAACAGTGGTGTCCCCCAGGGCATTGTTCTAGGACCAACTCTCTTCATACTCTACATAAATGACATCTGTGATCATATTAAGAGCAACTGCGTTCTCTTCGCTGATGATGTAAAGCTATTCAACACCACAGACAATACTGCTACCCTTCAAAAAGACCTCAACTATGTATCGGAATGGTCAAACAAATGGCAACTTCAAATCTCAACAAATAAATGCTCTGTCTTACATATTGGCAAAATAAATAAATAAATCAGAAAATAAAATACAGGCTGAATAGTCAAGACCTTGATGACGATCCAAACTCTGTCAAGGATCTTGGAGTACTCATCTCTAATGATCTAAGTGCTCTGTAACTACATAGCCAAAAAGGCATTAAGAGTTGTTAACCTAAACTTACGTAGCTTTTTCTCTGGTAATATTACACTACTAACTAGAGCATACAAAACATTTGCTAGACCAATACTCGAATACAGCTCATCAGTCTGGAACCCACATTACGTATCTGATATTAACCCAGTTGAGAATGTCCAGAAATATTTCACAAGAAGAGTTCTCCACTCTTCTACTCGTTGCAGAATACCTTATGCCACCAGACTTGAAATTCTAGACCTAGAAAACCTTGAACTACGCCGCCTTCAGTCCAATCTAAGTATAGTATATAAAATTATATATTGCAATGTCCTACCTGTCAGTGAATACTTCAGCTTCAATCGTAACAATACAAGAGCAAACAATAGATACAAACTCAAGGTTAATCGCACCAATCTTGATTGCAGGAAATACGACTTCAGCAACAGAGTGGTCAATGTCTGGAATACTCTACCTGACTCTGTGGTTTCTTCCCCAAACCCCAAAAACTTTAACCTTAGACTTTCTACTATTAACTTCACCCCTTTCCTAAGAGGTCTGTAGGGGGCATTTATAAGCGCATCAACATGCCTACCATCTCTGTCCTATTGTTTCTTTTATTTTTCTTATATGTATCCATGTATTCATAACTATGTTTTTACTTATACCTATTATCTTGTAAGCAATTGACAAACCAAATAAAATAAAATAAATAAATAAAAACTCCCCTCAGCCCTAGCCAGGATGGCCCATCACTCTTGCCTTTTAAAGTTTCTAAGTTTACACTGGGCCTTGAATATTCAGCTAATTTTTTTTTATTCCATGGATCTGTTGTGGTTCGCTGGCAGCCTGTGCAGATGGCAGCAGAATCGGACAGTTGGGAAGAACGGGGACCAGTCAAGGAGTCTGGAGAGGACTCAGACGAGGGTCCTGCCTCCAATACAGAGATGGGGCCAGGGAGTGGGGTGTTGCCTCCAGAGCCCCTGGAGTCTGGCAGCAGCGAGGCAGAGGACCCAGGGGAGCCTGTTCCTAGTGTGCGTGTGCAGAGCTGCTAGAAGGTGAGAGCAGCTGAAACAAAAGGGGCGACTCCAGAGTAAGGCTGAGACGTGATTGCCCCTCCCATAAGGTATAAAGGAGAGGCCAAAATGATGAAATTTTTGTAGGAAACAAAGTCGTTCATTCAGTTCAGATTCATTCTTGAAGCTCTTTATACTTTGGTTGGTTTTTGTTCTCGTTTATTTGACACTTCTCTTATTGGCAACACTTCACAGGAAAGAAAGATAGGTGCTTATCTTGAGGGACTGTTTGAGATTCATTACCGGCTGGGAATGAAAATAATTCCCAGTGTTGCAATAAAACAAGACTTGTTTTTAAAATAAGCGTGTGCGTAATTATGGTCTTGGAAGCCTTGGTCAGAACAGGATCCTCTTTAAATCTCATCTCCAAAACAGAACTGGAATGTGAAACATTAAAAAAAAACACCTTACAATGACTGAACATATTCAGTGTTCAGTTTTGGATCACCCTAGGCACGAGTTCTTTCAAATCATTTTTCATTTTCAGAAATAAAAAAAACCATCAAGCTGCTTTCTTGTGTTATTTGCTGCATTGTCTAATTTCACATTTCCTTGTTCTGCTTAAAGCACCCCAGACGGATCTCTCTTTTTCTCCAATTTCTCAACTGTTGAGACTTGGCAGGAACTCATTTCTTTTTAAAAGTTGCTAGATCTATTATATTGCTTTCTTGTATTATAGAAAGTTATTTGTTTCTTGCTGCTGTTATCAGAAATAACCACTACAAGTTGCATACATTTCAGAGATTCTTGTTACAATACTTGCTTCATAATAAGAGTGCAAATTAGTTTACATCATATAACAGGTAAAATACAAGTTAAATGTTGCTATTGTCTTTTTCCTGAATGATTTTTAATAGCAAAGTTATTAAAAATTACAAGTGCAATGATAAAAACTAAAACAAAATAAAAATAAAAGAATAAAGATAAAAAGTACAGAAAAGAAGAAACAACAGAAAAGAAAAAATAAGTATATAGTAAAGAAAAAAAAGAAACACAGAGACTTTTTCCTTAGCCACAACAGTGTGAACAACTTTAGCAACTTATTACTTTAGCTTAAAATACAACAAATGAAATCTTCTTCCTATATCTAATCTCTTATCTGTAAACAAATCCTTAAAGCCTTATCATTTTAGTTCTAATGACAGCAGAAGTCCATTAAGCATTATCAGAAATAACAATGCTTCTACTTTAACCTTGATCAAATAAACCAACTTTAAATTCTGTGAAGAGACAAGACAGTATTCTGTGACAAACTTAGAGCTCTGAGAAACAAAGGGAATACCATAACTATCTTGATTAAACTATGGTCAGTGCCTTTAAAAGAACACTGGGTTTGTATACTTCCTTTTCTAATCACTTTTGGAAATTGCTTGTTAACTGTTTTTTTTATTATTACCTTTGGATTGACAATTCTGAAAAGCAGCAGGTGACTTTTCTTAAAATGAAAGTTTTAAATGCAAATGTAAAGACTTTTTTTTTTAATAAACAGCAAAAGGGTGATTAGAACTTTGATTTCAGAAAGCTACAAACAAACTAAGGGTCTATTTGGATTTGAAATAAGATTATATTTGGATTTGAAATAAGATTATACGAATACTTCCTGTGGGAAAATACTTTTATTTTCAATTCTTTAAAACAAAATATAATAGGATGGGAGGTTCAAGGTTGACACTAGAAGGAGCTAAAGATTAAAATGAAAAGAGAAGAATACTTAAATTCTACTTACAAATATATAATGAAATACAATGCAATATTTTAACATTGGGAATATCAAAAACTATTTTTGAATAATGGACCTTGAAGTTAATTTTAATAATATCTGCTTCTATAGATAGATCATGTTTAAAAGATGTTTTGGAAAAGGAACGAATTTTACCTGACAAAATTAAGACTGATCTGAAATCAGACTTCGAGAATACTACACTGGACATAAAAAAGAAACCAGCTGATATCTTAATAATTAAAAAGGATGGCTGAAGAGCTGAAGAAGCGTCTTGGATGAGAAGCGACACATCTTCAAAGCAAAACCAGAAAGTCCAGTTGCCTCTTGAAAAAGCACCTTTGGGACAATCACAACCCGAATGACTAAGAATCACCATAGACAATTAAAAGGGATATACAAATATGAGAGTTTGATCTAGTGGTTAAGATGCCAGACTAAAAACTAGGAGACTATGCATTCTAGTGTTGCATTAAGCATGACATCTGATTGGGTAACTTTGGTTCACCATTCTGTCGGCCCCCCAAGTCAGGTTCAGGCAACAAGTGTGCTCTGAAGATTTTTAATGGAACTGTCTTCAATTTACCATTTCTTCCTTGTCCAGAAAGATTTTTTTTTTTTTGGGGGGGGGGGGAGGGGGAGGATGTTCCAATCTAATGTACAACCCTGTGGATTTCCTATGGTCTCCCATCCAAATAATGACCAGAACTAATTCTCCTTAGCTTTTTGAGATCAGTGGAGCTTGCCTAAATACTGCCTATTATTATACTTATTGGCTGCTAGTTAGAAATGTTCTGAGGGGATAAGGCTGCAATCATCCTCATGTCAGAGGCACTTTTTAATTGGCTTATTGTATGAAGAAATAGAGTTTATTATAGTTCTTATTGTTCTGAACAAGTTCAGAGTAATTAAACTCATGATATTCTTCTTCAATCAGCACTATTCAAAGAATGGATTATTTTAAGCATTTTAAGCATTACAGACATGACAAAAGCCAGTGTTTCGAATGTGGGATTTTTTTGCCATAACCTTGATAAACTTGCTATTTATGCACCTAAAACAAAGCTTTCCATAGGAATTTCCTAAGCGAAGAATCTGCTTTGAGTTGGTACCAATGTATATAATGGTTTTGCAGGTGCTAAACCATTTTTTCCCCCTGACTCTGTAATACTTTTGTTCCAAGCTAGAGAGAAATTGGCATGTAGTCTTAAAGAATGGAGATTAATTCCCCACTCAGCATTGTGGATAATAACAATCCCATTTTCTGGGTATCATTTGGAGAGAACTCTCATTTCTGAGTCCTGGAATCGGCTTTCTGTGAAAATTTTAAAATATTTGCAGAAGGATCTATATATATTGCATCTGAACATATGGAGAGTCCCTTCCTTTCACCGTTCTGCAATCTCAACTCCTTGCATTTCTGCAATTAGGCATTAAGGCTTCCAGTCAAAAGATATTGCTTTATGATGGGGATGAGGTGGAGGAGAGGACCCAAGGAGGCAATGAGGTTTTGTGACAGATTTGATTCATAGTACACCTTCTTTTAGATCATATATCTTATATTTCAGATCATACCTGCCACCATTCAGACAAGGAAAAGAATGGACTTCTGGATGGTATGAAGAGATAAAGATTTATGATTTTAGTCTTCTTCCATGCTTAGAGGCTATCTTCTAAATTTTGATTGCTTACTGTCTAGGTGGCAAGTGGAAAAAACACTTCTCATCTTTCTGTTGTGTTTTTACTTGATGAATTATGGGCCCCAAAGCAAGAAAAGAGAAAATAGGACACATCCCTTCTTCATCTGAGAAGGAGAATTTCCTGATTAGGCTCAACATATTTTAGAGCTAAGTAAGAAAGAAACTTACATCAACGCAAAGCTAGATGGAGTTGCTTACTATTTTAAAAGCTCTTTCACATGATTTATTTCCCATGATTTGGAAATCCTGAATGCTTGCAAATAAGAAGCTGAGTAGATGATATATGATTGTTCAGTGTTCAAGCAGAGACTTAACATTAATTTTGACATTCATTTACCAAAGAGGGAGAAATAGTATTGAAAGTGAATATTTCTTCAAGATGGAGTGACCTGTTTACAGGTTCTACGCTATAGACATAATGTGTGATTTAGAAATATTTCTTATAAGGCCAAGCTTAACAGCACTTATGCTGAATAACAATAACAGTCTTTATGAAGAAATGTATACATAGGATCTCACTGCAGCTTTAATGCAAGCTTGACTTGCATATTATGGAGGCTTTAATTTTCATTTAGCACAAAAACCTAGTCTTCTTATCAGATTTCTGAGGTTTATAGTATAAAATCATATTCTGTATTTATTCCACTTAGTGGAATATCCCCAACAGCAAAGGTAATGATTTTTTGGGGAGCCCCAACATATTATTCAGAAATAGAACCATTTAATAAAGCATGACTGGCAACTATACAAAGAGGAATTAAACTTTCCCTCTATCAGTTGAATGTATTTTGTTGTTATTGTTGGTTATTTTGGCTTTGGTGGCTGTTGTACTATATATGCAGTAGATTTCTTCTTAAACTCTTAATAATAGATTTTTTTTCCTGCGGTCCTTCTAATGATTTTTTGTGTTGTTTCTTTGTGCTTGCAACATTAATAAATTAATTAGTTTGTTTAAATGGGGGGGGGGTTAATTTAGGTATAATCAGCCTGCTTTTTGTCTCAGGGTGGAAGATATTATCATCTGTTCCTTTTCTTGGCCAGATTCTATATATACCTGGGGCAATGAGGCAGGTTGGTAAGAAGCTCATTCACAATTTAGGTATAATCAGCCTGCAGTTTAATGGAGTGTTTTCATCACAGTCTTTCCATTCTTAAAATGTACGCAAACACTCCAAAGAGATATCCAAGACTTTCTGTAAGCTTCCCATCTGATTTAACATTTGTAACACTGCACATATGGCTTAAGAGCAGGAAGTATTCACCAACTGGACAATGATGTTCATTCCTAGGCTTGACTTCATCACTGGGTTGGCAGTGCAGTCTTCAACCTGTCTCCCTTGGAAGAGAAACCAGAGTTGGCAGAAAAATTGATGGACACCATGACAACTATGGATCTGTCCCAGTTCAGCAAGGACCAACATGCACAGGAGGCTACCCATCAGAACTGCTTTTTGTCTCAGGGTGGAAGATATTATCATCTGTTCCTTTTCTTGGCCAGATCATATTCTGATTGGTTTAGATTGACCAGTGCCACCAATCTCTTTTGGGAGAATGGTCTACAGTTAATTTTCACCTACCAACCACAATTGAGACTGATGATTCCATTGCTAAACTCTATGGTTGTTACGCAAGACATCACATGACTGTGCCTTCTGATTTCATTTTTTGTGTGTTCCCCTTTAATTCTGCAGGTTGGGATAGGTTGTGAAGCTTGTGAATAATGGTCACATGACTGCAGGAGGTTATAACTGTTGTATATGCAAGAACTGGTGGCAAAGCTGTTTTTATTCAGCTGATTTAACTTCAAACTGTTGCTAAATAAGTAAATGAGAACTATTTGTAGTTATTTGATCTCTCCCAGGCATGTAATGGAACGGGTTTTCAGAGGGGTGTTGTGGTTAGCTGGCAGCAGGTGCAGACGGCTGAGGAGAGCAAGGACTCAGATGAGGGGCCAAGACCATTAGGGAGTGGACTGCTTCCTTCAGAGATTGTGAGGGCTGGCAGCAGCGATGAGGAGGTTCCCGAGGAGTCTGTGCCAAGTGCGCGTGCACACAGGATTGCTTGCAGGAAAGAACAGCTACGACAGCATAGGCAACTTGGGAGTAAGGCTGCAAGGTAAGGGCCGCTCCTTCAAGAAGATAAAAGGCAGCTATGAAACGAACGTTCTTTGTAGGAAGCAAAGATGTTTTGAAACAGCCTCGTGGACATTACAGTTGGTATTTGAAGACTCTTGTGTTGTAAACTATTTCTTATCTGTTGTTTTTTGGCAGCCTTACAAAAACTTGGCAAGGCTCTTTCTTGTCAAAGATAATTAGTTGGAAGCAGCCTTTTATCTGTGAAGAAACAGGATTCATAGATGAAACATTAAAAGGTTGTGCTGCTGCCTTTGTCATATGTTAGCTGTCTTGGAACCAGGTTTGGATCAGAACAAGGGGACTTTCCAGAGGTTGCAGTTGCTGAGGCTTTAGCTGGGATAGCAACAGCCTTGAACAGAATTGCATATGAGCAGCTTTGTGGGCCAGAGCTCTCCCACTTATTCCTATCATCACTTGCATGGCCAAATATCCCAGTTCAATCCAGTACGATTCTGTGAGCTGAAAGACACAGCATTTCTCTTGATGCAAAACTGTACAGTGTAAGATCCTCCCTCCCTCCCTCCCTCCCTCCCTCCCTCCCTCCCTCCCTCCCTTCCTTCCTTCCTTCCTTCCTTCCTTCCTTCCTTCCTTCCTTCCTTCCTTCCTTCCTTCCCAGGGAACTATTGGGAATATTATGGAAAGAAACAGATTCACTGAATCTGACCTGACTCTTTCCAGTTTTACTTAATCCTGCTCTTCCTTTTTATAGCATGCTATGTAGCAAGAAGGTTGAATTAATTCAGGAATTAAGAAGCTGGGATGTTCAAAGGATATGACATTTACCTAATATCTGTGTTCGACGTGGAGCACAGTTACAGAAAATCAGAGCCAGTGGACAGTAGTCTTTGGTATACAGGCAGCATGAATACTGAAATCAATGTACTGAACAATATATTTCATATTTCTGTTACAAGAATGCCCCTTTGTTAGTTGCCAGCTTGGAATGTTCTACAGCACAGTTTAGAAATTAATATTGATGACAATTTCTAGTATTTAAAGGATTGGACTTTATTCTAGAATATCACGCAGGAGCTGTACGGAGGTTAGGCAGCATATAAATTTAATAAATTATTACATGCACAAAAATATGTAATCACAGCTGCCAGTTCTTTAGCTGGTATTGTCCTTCATATGCATCAATTTTTCCCTAAGAATCTAGGATATTGTAATGTATCAATGAACTATATGTGTGGATTCAAGCAGTGGATGGAAATTTTGTCCACGTGCATATTTTCTAAGTTCCTGTCCAAGATTTTTGGGTATTGTTATTTATAGAAGGAAGTGACTAATCGCTGGTTTTTCAAGAAAGACGCCTACATTTTGGTGGCTTCTTTTTGGAATGAAGATCATGATATGCATTACAACCTGCAATTTCCACTTAGGCATCAGGGTATCCTCTCTATTAATCTTTCTGACTTTCTTTTGGTAAGCATTTTCTGCTGCCTCCATTGGGCATAATTTAGTGGCCTTGGTCGTCTCTTTGATAAAGAAGAATGCTCAAAAGAGGAGTAAGATCATCTGATAAACTATCATCTGGCCAGCCAGCTCAGAGAATGTGTTTTCCTGAAATTCTTAAAAATCAAAGGATTCTTGTCACTTCTTCCATGTTATTTATAGGAGCCACTGGCTGCAAAGTTGGCCAATGAGCTCATCATATTCATCAATGATATGATTTAACAATTTATGCTAAATGATGTATAATGAATGTTTTCATAAAATACTAGACCATATATCACAGTTTTGAACTAAAATGCCTGGTTTCATAAGACAGATAAACAAATCACCTAAATGCTTATCATGTGAGACCCAAATATTTTCCTGGACAACATTCCGACTCATTATGCTTGCTTTGTAGAACTTTTCAGCTAGGTTTTAGAAGTAGTTCTTATTGCAAACTTCACAGAGATAATTAAAGGTTCCATTATAACTTGCCAAGCATTTATATGTCCATCAAAATGTAGACTAGTTTAAATATATATTGGTATGTCACAATGTTACTTACTATTTCTTCATTGACTTCCATACCAGTTTAATGCTGTACATTTGTTAATTTGATGACTGTTGAAATATTCCGTGAATTTGCTACCCGTCCAATATAGAAATTAAAGACAAATGTCTGTAAATCTTGTTTCCAGAACTTTTATGATGTTGTATGCTGGGGTAATTTTTATATGTTGACTATTATACATTGGATCATTTTTCCTTTCTTTTTCCCACAGCTTCTCCTTAGTCTTAGAACTGAACTAAAATTTTGTATGTGACTTTATATTTATTTAAAGTCCTCCCCTACACGAAGGGCAATCTAGTTCAGATGAACAGCCCTGGATATAATTAATATTTGAGCTGGCTTTTTTTAAAAAACAAGAAAGAGTAGGAGAATCTGCTGAATGATCCAGAATATATGTTGTGTACATAAAAATGAATATTATATTAGATTCTGAGTATGCCCTTTTCTTAATTTAGGATACATTTAATACTAGTAATATGCTTTATGTATTTAATGTTGTTGGGAAATATAATAACTAGAAATTATAATAAAGTTAAAATACATTATCTGAGCTAAATGTTTGAATTAATTCTGCCTCTGGTTCTCATTCTTTTCATTATTTTAAGTTTGCAAGCATTCTGTAAAACAGGTTGTGTCAAGGTTTTGTAAGGTTTCTTACACACTGATTGTGGCATCATTATTAAAAAGAAGCTAGCTTTGATCTTAGTTCAGCATGTTAACAAAATAGCATGTGGGATCAAGTGTGATGAATAATACAAGGAGTTTGTGTTGATTCTGACATGGAATTGGCTTACGTGTAGATATTTAGTGATACATGAATTATTCCTGACACCAAACTGATTCTTCAGTAGATAAGAGGACCTTGCTTCAGGCAACGGCTGTGTGGGAGTTATTTTTTAAAAGTAGATTTAATTAAAGATTAATTGGAAACAAGTTTAACTACTAAAATGGTATAGGCCTATGAATAATTGATGAGATATTGAAACACTGCTTTTTAACTGCCCAGCAGGAACGCACGTCTACAAACTGGAATTTTATGGATCATGCATTAATTATTCTTCTATCTGCATCATTTGTTTTTTCTTGCCTGCTCTCATCTCACATAGAACAGCTGCTCTGGAATTTTTGTAGATGAGTTAAAGCGGTAGGCAGCCCCTTATCTTGTATTTTGGGGATAATTTTTTCCCTTCCTTTCTCTGTCACATTGCTGTTAATCTAAATGCCTGAGGATATTCAGAATCCAGACCAGTTGACTGGAAAACGTTATCTTTTCAAAGAAAATGATTGTTTCTTTTTATTGAATTATGGCTTAGTGTACACACACACACACACACACACACACACACACACGGTATTCAGCTTTGTTCGGGTATTTTCCCACGTCATTATAGTTGTGCTTTTTAAAGTTGTGTAGCAATGTTTCGGCAGAATCTCATCTGCCATCATCAGGCTTCTGGCAGATGAGATTCTGCCGAAACGTTGCTACAACTTTAAAAGCATAACTATAATGACGTGGGAAAATACCCGAACAAAGCTGAATACCATACATGTAAGTACCCGCAAAAACTTAGAATGGCAGCTGCAGCTGGAGCCTAAGGGAAAGAAAAGAAACACATTAGAAATAGAACAGGTATCATAGGAATAAAACATTGAGACTTCCCCAGTCTTCTGAAACAAGGTTGAGCAAGAGATTGAGATCATCCAGTAGATCCTGGGGTTGCATATATAGATCATCAAGATGTTCTTAATCTTTACAGATTAAAAGATTTTCCGCCCTCAAATTAGTTACTTTAGTGAAAAAACTACAATGAAACTAAATATTTTTGGATTATGAAATGATTCTTTATCCTGAAAGTAAATTATTGGATTGAGCATATGAACAAGACCTTTGTAATAGCAATAGCACTTAGCCTTATATACCGCTTCACAGTCATTTACAGCCCTCTCTAAGCGGTTTACAGAGTCAGCATATTGCCCCCAATAATCTGGATCCTCATTTTACCTACCTAGGAAGGATGGAAGATTGAATCAACTTTGAGCCTGGTGAGATTTGAACTGCTGAACTGCTGGCAACAGGCAGTCAGCAGAAGTAGCCTGCAGCACTGCACTCTCACCACTGTGCCACCATGGCTCTACACTCAATTTTGGACTACTCCAACACATGGAGCTGCCCTTGAAGAGCATTCAGAACCTTCAGCTGATACAGAATAATGAAAAAGACAGAATGCAAGTACATGAATTGTAAATGCTGTTGGCTGTTCAGCACGTGTAACACCATTGGTTTTGGGTTCTGCATTGGTTGCCATGTATTTTCTGAGAACAATTCAAGATGCTGGTTGTCACCTTCAAAGCCCTGCATGACTTGTGTTGCCGGAAGATACCATCTTCTTCCAGTTGCTTCTATCCATCCAATTCTGTCTGGCAGGATGGGCATGCTGCTGGTTCTATCAGCCAAGCAATGTTGCTTTCTCTGCTGTAGCTTTTCTCTGCCTTGAAGATCTGGCTATGTGCCCAAGTCTGGGTTCCCAAGAGTTTGAAAGGCCCTGCTTTCTAGTTATGTTGATACTGACAGATTATAATAGCTCTTGGCTGCTATTTGCATTTATTCTTTTTTTGCATTGTGTTTTTACTGTTTTAATTGGCTTTATGCTTGTTTACCACCCAGATTTGCTAGTTTGAGATAGGTGGCTATACAAATTGAAGGAAGGAAGGAAGGAAGGAAGGAAGGAAGGAAGGAAGGAAGGAAGGAAGGAAGGAAGGAAGGAAGGAAGGAATCAAGCAAGCAAGCAAGCAAGCAAGCAAGCAAGCAAGCAAGCAAGCAAGCAAGCAAGCAAGCAAAGTAGAATACAAAGATCTATCCATACTTGGGCCACTATTTTTCATCTGGTTTTGAGTAGTGGTTCTTAAATTACTAGTTAACAAAAGAGATCTTCAAACTTAACACCTGCCAGGTCCTTCCCTAGATTTACAATATACTAACTTGTAACTCTTTTATGATTTAGCATGATATGGGAATCTGCATTTCTTGATATTTTTTTTGTCACTGAAAATAATTTTCATATGAGGAGCTCTCTGAGATAGGTGCATGTTTGTTAATTCAGTAAATCTGATACAGTACTGTATTTCAAATCAAGGGCTAGGTGCTCATCCAGAGGTGGTGGTCAGCAGGTTCTCCGAACTAATCAAAAATTCCACTCCCAGAACTGGTCAGAACCTGCTAAATACCACCTCTGCTCTGTACTGTCATTTTTATGCTTAATTCTCACAACCTGAAGCTAAATCTGTCCTTAGCTATATTGTTGTTAAAATAGTGTAGTGTTGTCTCTGCATTCTTATACCATCCAAGGACAATCTTAAGGTGTATAAAAGATGTGTTAGACTTTTCTTGGAGGGAAATCAAAAGATTGCAGTAACTGAGGCAAGAGAGGCAGAATAGGAACTACGGTAGCAATGGGAACATTTCATGTCACTATAGTTTTTTTAAAACCAATTTAAAGGTGGGTGGAGGGCAACTCAGCAGTGGAAAAAGGCCAAAAGTAGTTCAATACAGAAACAGCAGCATGTATATAGGATGGGTGAGTCAAAATCTACCTCTATTGACATTCCATTGGGATTCAACACCATTTCTTTTGTAAATGCACATTTGAGCATGAAAGGGTGGGGCTTGAATCATAACACCATTGACTTCCAGATTTTGACACACACACACAAACACATTCCTGTCCCAAAACATTGTTCTGCAATGTTGTTGAGCATGTCTTTCTTATGTCTTTGATTTCTAGTTTCATATTATTGGATAAAATAATCTGTGGCTACAGATTATTTCCTATTTTAGCTTTGTTCCTTCCATTACATTATGGCCTGGTGTATGCATTGGAAGGGATAAAGCCTGATATTTGAAGATCAGGGTGCAGGACCTACATTCCTTGCCCCATTTCCTTTAAATAATAATTAAATCATGGATAGGGAAGCCCCACAGATGTCGAATGGCAACTCCTTGCATTCATTTCAGTACTGGCCAAGCCAGTGCCAACTTCTAGTGGGTGTGTGATATAGCAAAGTTTCCCTTCCCTGAGTTAAGAGAATAAATAGACAGCTCTGCATGTTTTTGTATGTGAAAGTATTTATAACATGTCACTCTTGTTGACTGAATATGCTTGACATCTCTACTCTAAGTGCTGATTGTGTTGATCTCCATTAATTCAAACGCTACAGTGCAATCCCCCAAGTACCACAAATAGTATGAATTGATGTTTTAAATGTGATCTTTTGCTCTCACTAGCTTTCAGCTTTGTATTATTATGCCAAACTCTAGGCTTGTGAGAAGCTGCCTTAATGATCAATGAGCAACTCTGAATTGGATTATAAGAAGGAGATGATGCTATACCCTTGATACTACACAGAGTGTGTAGTAGGAAGATATAATCCTGACCTTGCTATGGTAACATAGGATGACAAAAGTAGGATAGATAGCTGTTTGGCTCCTTAGCTTCTTAGGTATGAAAGGAGAAGAGCTCTCTTTTTTCTAAAATGTGTCCCATTCCAATGAAACGTTCAACTGATTTGTGAATATAATTATTTTAACACAGGAAATTTATGCTAGGTGTGAATGTTCCACCAGGAAGAAGAAATGTGCTTTGTTACTAAGTTTCCAGACATAAATATTTGATGCTGTAGAAGAGACCCTGGTATGAATTATGGAAAAATTCTGTAAGGACCACAAGCCATTCCTGCTGATAAGCCACATTGTTACTGATCTGAAGAAAGGATATACACACAGACATACACACATCCCTGGGCAGCCCTTTTGGCTTCAGCAACATCGCAGAAGAGTAGTAGATCATATCTGAACTTGCTCTGTGGTTCTCACAGTGCTGACTTGGGAGGATGAGACTACTTCATCCACATCCAAAATGAGCAGTGCAATCCTGAGCATATAGATCAGAAATAAATTTGGCAGAAACCAATGAGTCCAATCTGTTTATGGCTGCAACCTTAGCAGTGAAGTTTGGCTTGTCTCATTGCCTTTCCACACAGTCAGCTCTTTGCACTACACACATAGTTTCCCTACAGATCATATCTCTTTCCCAAAATGACATTTCTGTTGTGAAGGCATTTCATTTCCCCAGCAATCAAGTTGCAACACTTCCTATCTGGGGAAAATATAGTAATTTATAAGATAGCATGTTTACTGGTGATGTTATTAGTAATGGCTAAATTCCCTTCCTGTGCATTTGACCTTGTTTTTGTAACTTTTGTAAAAAGAAATACATTAATGTTCTGCATTTTGTCTTCTACCACTGAAAGTTTAATGCAAGAGTATCTTTTTAAAAAGGTATAGTTAGGCTAATTCTCTGAAACACTTTCTTGACTTTTTTTTAAAACAACAACAATAACAAACAATCTCTAGCTATTTATTTATCACATTTCTTAATTGTCTTGGCTGTGCTTGCATCAAAAGAGATCTTTCTTAGCCCTTTAATCTTATTCAAAATAATATCTGCTAAAGATCAAGTATGTTGAAAATAATAAGGAGCACTTGCTCAATGCCAGGGTAGTTGGCTTATCCATGATTTACTGAATACATTACAATTAGCAAGGTTTACAAAACTCAAATCAAACAAATCATATGATGGCTTAGTGTGATTCATGAGCTGGGTCAGTCACTGAAACTCTGAATTGGCAAACAGCAGATACAACTTTGACCTACTCAGATCTCATGCTGCTTCTGTCTTTGATAGCAACTAGAGGACAAGAAAAAAAAGCCAATAGCTTCTGACCTTCATTGCTCTCCTTTTTCATGCTAGTATCAGCACTGGTTGAGGTGCTGTAGCCTATGGAGGTGGTAAAAGGGGATTCACTTCAGGTCCCTTCTATTTTTTGATTGTGTTGTAGAGCTGTGGTGACTATGCGCTGGACTCTGAAGAGCTGCTGCTTGGAGTGACCTCTCAGATAGGCTAAATGTCTATTCTATTTCCATTTCAATTTCAATTTCTTTTGCCATTTGCAACTGAAAGACCTTAGGAAGAAAGCTTTGGAAACCAAGTCCACCAAGATCCCTCCGGAGTCATGGTTCACTGGGATTGACAGTTTTTGGTTTGAATAGATCAATGGTCTGCTTTATCTAATGCATTTTCTTCACTCCACATAACCATATTGTGAAATTTATGACTCCATTATGAAGCAGTTCCTGTATAGGCTACAAAATTTGAAGTGTATTATAATGCATGTGAGAAAAGCCCAGGTTTAATCCCTGATTACCTACAGTATCTGAAGAGCTAAATGCAGCAGCTGATGTGGAAGATCACTGTGCTGGAAAGCTTCAAGCAGAGTAAATAATATTGAGCTAAATAAACAAACAGCATAGGAAAATTCTCCATGCTCCTAAATAGAACAGCTTCCTATAATGCTTTTTTTTTTTTTTGCTATTCTATAAAGGCAAGGTAGCAGACATATGGCAAACACCTAGGTAGTTGCATGTACTTGAAAATTTATTTGATACTCTTCAAGTATTTACTTTGTTGTGGTAATTGAAATAGATACTCACAATCTGACCATGAGGCTTTAAAAATGAAATACCCTCGAAATTCCATTCTGATGATGATGATGATGATGAAGCTAGTATTATTAATATCTCACTTCTTTATAAGATGGGTGATTATCTGAATTAGATAAATAAATAAATATTTTACTGACCAGATCACTGATCACTAATAGGCTTCAGTTAGTGGCAGAGAGGCATTGCTAAGCTAACATGGTTCAGCAATCCTTGTGTGCATGTGAGCAATTCCATAAATGGGCAAGTATCAGCGAAAAGCTGCTGGAGACCAGGAAAATGAGTTGTACTCACTCTGTCTTCTTTGTGACAATGTGGTTTCCAGCTGTGGAGAAAATGAGGTCAAGGTAATTTCAGCAGAAATTTTTCACACGTGTGTTGGTAGGTAGATGATTCTAGTGGTCAAGGCCATTATAGAAAGATAAGTGAAAGTGATGGATGTCCAGGTAACAGTAGAAGAATTATACAGTTGCTCTGGAAACTTTTATGCTGTTAATTGCACTTCAGGATGGCAACGGGCCATTAGATGAGACAGGAGGTCATTAGAGGGAGGATCACTATGTTCCCTGTATTTAAGTATCTAACCATAAATACTCTGTGAATGAAGAGATGCAATATGAAGAGTCTGAGGGCTAAATCCACTATTTTTCAGTGCTTGAAAAATATGAGGTTTATAGTTAAAACACATGAAAACAAAAAATAATAGAAGTATTAATTGCTTATTAAGACCATGATATGCTTTTTAGAGCTTTTTATTGAACAGGTTTAGATTTGATCTTCAGATACCTATGCTAATGGCTCAAGTTCAAGTATCTCACTGTAGTTTTTGATCCAATCTTTCAAGAGGTCCATATCACATATTTTGTGTGAATGCATATGAGTGTGTGTGTTTGTGTATGTACAATATCAGGATAGTGGTAAAGCAAATCAGGATTAGAAAAGATTGAGCATTCCAAAAAAAAAGCAAAAGGAACTATTTGATAACTATGAAATTACACCAAAGTTTTCAAAGGGGTAAAAGCACTGATAATAGATACTGGGACCATCCCAAGGCCAGAATGAAAATTAATGAGGTCTTATGAAAGCCCAATTTCATATGAAACATTGCTAATTAGTGCACGGTATTAGGATCATATTTTGCCCATATTGAAAGTTTTGACTAGCTGCCAATTGCTTTTTATTTTCAAAGCAGAGCTGAGTTTCATTATCTGAACGTCCACCTGTTCTATTATAAATTTGCCAGGGTATTAAAATCTGTATGATAAACTTTTTTAAAAAGAGGTTTGTTACATAAATGAGATATTACTCCTAATTGATGAGAAAGTTCTCTTAAATATTGGACTTTATCCCTTTTCTTTCTGCCTTTAGGAAAGAAGTCAACAATCAGTGGTTAGAGTACAGTACTGCAGGCTACTTCTACTGACTGTCGGCTGCCTGCAATTTGGCAGTTCAAATCTCACCAGGCTCAAGGTTGACTCAGCCTTCCATCCTTCCAAGGTGGGTAAAATGAGGACCCAAAATTGTTGGGGGCAATATGCTGACTCTGTAAACCGCTTAGAGAGGGCTGTAAAGCACTATGAAGCGGTATATAAGTCTAAGTGCTATTGCTATTGCTATTCTCCTCCACTAAAACTTTTTTCAGATATATTTAATCCTAACTACTATTTTTACATTGGGATGTCTATCTTTCTTTTTATCATTTCCCTTGAGCAGAGATGGATACATAGGATACAATTTGAAATTGAATTGGAAAGTACAATTTTGGAATAATCTGGCTTAGAAATTGGATTGATTGGTTTTAGCCACTCTGAATATGATCATCAATGCACAGGAGAGATCAGGTTTACTTTGACTAAAAGTTATAAGAAAGAGAATAATAGTCATTGGTGGGGAAGTGGGATTGTATGAAAAGTAAAGATGTGTGCAATTGAGGCCATGCCTTTGCAACGCTTATAAAAAAAGGGCAGACCTTCAACTGTGCAGTCATCATTACTTCCTTAACTCCCCCATCCATGCCGCTCAGAGTTGCCTTGAACCATGAAATGGGTGGCAAATGAATTTGACAATAAATAATAATAATGCCCTTAAACAGAAACCAAATGAGGCATTGGAACACAACCTTTTAAGGACCAACTTGGCATATTTGCTCTATCAGATATATAAAAAATTTCCTTTAATAAACATATCAGGACCAAAGGAAACCTGTGTGTATTAGTTATCACCATTTCTCTTCCAAGCACTTTTCCTAAAAGAGTTGGAAAATAGCAAGAACTTAGTAATAACCTATGATTGATGTAATAGATATACTGTATTCTACATATTTCAAAATGGAATACAACTCCTTTCCCTTCTCCTGTAGAAATCTTCATGTTTGGTATTATATAATAATTGCTTGGAAATAGAGAAAATATCAGTGGAATCATTGTGTAAGTTTTCTTTCCAGTTTCCCCTCCAGCTACATGTAGTATAGAAGATGAGGCCGCAGCAAAACGCACACACCAAAAAGGGATTTTCTGGTCCTGTAATTTGTTCCTTTACACATAGGCATTGAAAATATATAAAGGACTTCAGAGCTTCATTTGAAATGGTAGTCTAATTCAAAGGATCCACAAAGAAGGTTTATAATGTGGGATATAAATCATTCTCTGAATTTCATTTTACAGAGCAGTTATTCCTTGATTCATCCCAAATTATATGAAATGCAAAGGAATGTAACAAGTTAATTTCAGGTCCCAGAGCCAGCAGTTTTGAAAGCCTCTCCTTGGAATAACTTAATTGCAGAGAATTAGTTGCAGGGCTGTAATATAATTAGGTCAACCTGGTTTGTGCACTTGTTATCCTACCCACCCCCTGAAATTCTATGCAGAGAACAGCAGTGTTTTGTGTTTTTCGTAATTGTGAATATAGAACTATAGCTGTGATGCAGTATCGGTCTTCCTGTACACATGGAATGCCTTACCACGCACACTTCAAAAGGGTGTGGTGGACTGTGATTGAAGAAGGTAAAGGAATATTGGCTAAGCTAGTTTGGAGCTACAAGGACTAAGCATGTGGACTTGTCCTCTATCAATCAGAGTCAAGGATGAGACTCCCCCACCCAGTGGTGGGATTCAATTTTTTTTACTACCGGTTCTGTGGGCGTGGCTTGGTGGGCATGGCAGGGGAAGGATACTGAAAAACCTCTAGTCAGAGGTGGTATTTGCCGGTTCTCTAAACTACTCAAAATGTCTGCTACCGGTTCTCCAGAACTGGTCAGAACCCCTTGAATATCACCTCTGCCCCCACCCCACCACAGCAAAGCTGTCTCTGGGTGTGTGTCCTGCTGGCAAGTGTTCTTCTCCTTTTACTTGCTTGTGAACTAGTTGTTGCCTAATTAAAATAATATTGTATTTCTACAATGAAGCAAGAACTAAATGGTTTTTTTGGTTGAGGGCTCTCAAAAGACTATTATTCTATGAACTTACCATTTAATGAGTTTCAGTGACTGTGCAGCAGTCACTAACCAAACCCTCACCCTATAGAATAAAATTTCATCTTCCCAATCTTACTATTTAACTTAATTGTCCATCCAGTTGAGATCTTTCTAAAAAAAGAGAGGCAGTGAACACTTTATTAACTTCTAATAAGACATAAAATATAAAAAAATGTTAATATCAAAAGGTCAGTAACAGTTCTCTGAATTTTTCGTAGCTCAAATGTGCAAATATTAAAACTATGGATTTACTTTAATTTTCTTAAAGGTATTTCATGATATTTAACCTTTTCATTTTTTTCTCAGAATAGACTCAATTACTCTTCTTAAATTTGTTTATATTTTTCCTGGTAAAATTGTACATAGTATTGTCAGGTGAGCATCATCAGCAGATTTATAAATAACACCAGATTCTGCATTACTTAAGTCACTCAAAGGAATCAACATGAAATTGGAGAGATATTTCAAAGGCCTCTTCTATTCTACAAATATTCTAAGTAGGCTCTGTACAAATAGATAATTCACTTTGGCACAGAATTTGTCACACGCTGCATCAAGTCCTTCTTTTTATTTTTGTGCCAGAAGTGGCACTCAGGTATAAAGTAAATAATTGCTTTTGCCTTAATGTAATGAATTCAAATGTTCAGACTGCCTGAAAATCAATAAATATCTTCTTCAACAGAGAAGATATGAATGCATAGAGTTGAAATTATCATGATGCAATACTGTGAAATGCAAAAGTACTGGGAAGAGAAAAAGAAGCTGAAATAAAGAAAATTGTGCAAACCACGATGTGTTAGGTAACACGAACTTCCTCTAAACGATGAATAGTCCTTGGTCAATGACCGTTTGAAATTATGGTGGTGCTGAATGAGTGGTTCTTATGAGGAGTCCTTGAAGTTCCAGCCCCAGCATCTTTGCAGTCACGTGGTCACAATCTGGGCACTTGGCGGCTGGATCATATTTACAGTTGGTTGGAGTGTTCTTCAGACGTGCAAGTGGTATTTGTGAGTTTCCCTCTTTGTCAGGAGGCAGGAGGTACGTAGGCAAGCAAAATCAATCACTCCCATGCCCATCACTTTTTCTCCCAGGGAGTCAGACTGGAGTACAAAACCCTGGGGATCTTGTACTCTGTAGCATATGCCCACCCACCCACGCCCAAACAGTACTGCGATAGCCATTTTTGTGCCCTCCTGCCCCTAGTAGCAGCCACCCTCACCCACCGCATCAAATATTTAATAAGTGACAACTGATCCCAGTATTAATCTGTTATTGAAAATGAGTTTTGCCCATTCTTTGTTTTATCTGAAGTTGTGTGCCGGATTATTCCTGTACTCCTGTCTAACAAGCCCTACAGTCCATTTGTCTATTTGCATGTACACCATACTGTGCAGAAGCTTCTCTGAGAGAACAGCTTAACTGCTTTTGTAATTTTAGAAACCAGCAGGTCTCACCGATTATTTTAAAAATTAAGATCAGGAAAAATGCCCCAGGTGACAGCTGCAAGCATGTTCTAATTTGGGATTAAAGCAGATTTTGCTTTGTACAATATTTAGCCTATAACAAATGGCACCATTATTAATGACATTAATATGGCCAACATTCTCTGCTTACTGGGCAACTCTGTGAGTTGGGCAGTGTAAAGAATCTTTACACTGGAAGGATTCCTTCCAGAGCTTAATAAGCCCTAATGTTATTGTAACAACTTCGCTCTTTCAGCCTCAAGTACAAAAATGATTCCAAGCTCAGCAAGAAGTTGACACAAACAAGCTTATTTAATTTGCTTTACATTTGGTTCTGTGTGTGACCTTGGGCAAATCACTTACTTTCATTGGTTCTTCATTCATCTTTAAGATGGGATGATTATACATCCCTGACCTGTCTTATATAGTCTCTTTTTTGTAAAGCTTTGGGGGCAAAGACTGCTTTTTAGAGGAGCTAACTAAGCATTCATAGCATGATTCATATCCATCAACATCAGCAGTTTATTTCCACGACTATCTTCTTCCATTTGAAAAACCTGTCAGCAAAGTTCTGTTGTTTATTGAACTAAAAGCAAGTAGAAGAGGCTGAACATGTTGAGCTGAACATGGTCAAACAAAAGCAGCAAAATGTATAAATTACTAAATGTGACTATGGTTTATTGCTTTGTCATCAGAGCAAATGTTTTACATGCAAAACAATAATATACATCATTAACTGAGGTCAATGTAAGAAAATTGTAACTTAGACTGATCTATTGGAAAGAATTATAAAACCATCAAACTGTTTCAGAACAGCAGAACACAGCAAACTCCAAGACCAATAAACACAGACCAAGACTCCCAACCAATCAGGATTAAGAAAAAACCATTTTGGCACAGCAGTAGGCTAGCCCCAAATTTAAAACTGAAACGGCTGTGAAAGTCTGACTCACAGACAAACACAATAGAGAAGCCTGATGATGGCAGATGAGATTCTGCCGAAACGTTGCTACAACTTTAAAAACACAACTATAATGACATGGGAAAATACCCGAACAAAGCTGAATACCATTCATGTAAGTACCCGCGAAAACTTAAGAACACACACACACACACACACACACACACACACACACACACACATATATATATTTTCTGAGGTTCTCGCAGGTATTTGTATGTGGATCTTTGGTTATTCGGGTTTTCTCCTGTAAAATTGGAAGTATCTAGGCAACGTTTCGATGAAGTCTCATTCATCATCTTCAGGCTTGTGTCTTCGGCTCTGTGCTTCTCACAGCCGAAGACACAAGCCTGAAGATGATGAATGAGACTTCATCGAAACGCGTTGCCTAGATACTTCCAATTTTACACGGGACAAAACCCAAATAACCAAAGATCCATATATAATATATACATATTTAGATAAATATGTCTATGAAGATTCACCACCACTCTGAAGGCTGTCTTCAGCGTAAGAAGAAAACATCATAGGAGGGTTTGGAGGGAGGTAGTTTCAAAATTTAAGACCTTCATTCCTACACAGTATTCTTAATCTTGACTGGAAAACAGCAAGTGGTATAGGAAGATTTTAAAAGTGTGAGGTGGTATTCCACAGACCTAAATACAGTATACTATATAAGCTCTTATCTGACCTTATATGTACTAACTCCCTAATACAAATCTTAACCTGAGGAAAAGGAAGAATAGAATGAGGATTTTCTAAATTCACTACTGAAGAACTACGGCCCACCACATACCTCATGGCAGAGCCATATTTCATCCTATAGCGCTAGACTATGAAGAAATATTGTACTGTCAAATCCATCAGTGCACAGGTAATGAGGCTGGTTTGAGTGACAGAGATAGAGAAGTAACATCTACTGTCAGGGCAATCTACTATATATAAACAAAGCATAAACCACATACTCATTAGCACTGATGATGCTACCTAGTCAGGCAATGAAATGTTTGCAAGCAAACAACCAAGCTCAGGGTGCACTAAGAATTCCATAGACAAATAAGTGTCAGAATTCCTTGAATCCACAATGGCCTGCTTGGGAGTCAATTCTCCATTGTCATATATCTCTGTAGGCTGCTGCAGGTAAATTAGCAGTGGCTAGGGTTGAATTGGAACCTGAAAGGTGGCTGCACACCAACAGCAATCTTACTTTGATGGTTTTTTTTTTCAGATGTGAATCTGAACTTAGTATTGAACATCCTTGATAATTGACCTTTGCTATTGTTCAGAGGAAGGATGGACAAGATTGAGGATTTCCAAACTTCTAGAGTGCTGCAGGAAGTTGTCCAGCAACTGGGTGATATCACTAAACAATATGGGGGTTACATCGACTAAATCCCCCAGACTTTGCAAATGGTTGTAAATCAACAAATTTCAGGCTGGTTCAGGGAGGTGAAGAAAAAGGCAAAGAGAATGATTTATTCTCCCAAGTAATATCATATATGAAATGTGAAAACATCAGATGGACAAAGTGGTATCTACTCTACATGCAGTAGTATCTGCTTAGAGTCAGATGATGAGTGGAGCACACATAAACCTAACTAAATAAGAGGTTTGTGAAAATAAATATAGAAAAATAGGGAGTGGGAGGGAATCTGTGCAACGTCTATGTGAAAACTGTATGAGGACTATGCAAGAGGACCTTTTTCTTCTTCCAAAAAGAAAGGCTGAGCTGTTTGGAGCTTCAATAAAATGGCAAGAAGGGCTGCTCTGGACTGTTCAGATACTGAGCAGAAGGTATCGTTGTGCAGAATGAGAATTGCATGATCAGTGACAATTTTGCTAATGGAAGAAGAATTTGGGTGGGGAAAAAAAGGGTTCATCAAGTGCAGTTTCCAGTCTAGCTGTCCTACTTCCTTTTAGAGTAGTATCAAAATGTAAAGGGATACAAAATGCATCCCTAATCTTATGCCTAGAGAAAAAAATAATTGTATTCAGTAATAGAAAACAGCCAAACCAAGAAGAAACTTAGCAACAGATCTGGTTAGTATTTTGGAGGAAGATCAGTTGGAAACATCAGAGCTGTTAAGACAGGGCTGTTAATGTGTTCACAAGGAGTTTATTTGCACTGAAAAAAGGGAGCATTGACTAATGTGCATCAACTCACCTTGATGTAAGCTCACCAAATTATTCCAAGTCTCATTACATCCCATCCCACTAGGACTTTCCTCTGTGGTGCCTCCAAGTCAGTGTTGACTCTTACTGACTGCCTGGAGAAATTCCTGCAGTTTTCTCAACCAGATTTTTCAGAGGTGCTTGATCATTGCCTACTTCCTAGAATGGATAGAGAATAACTGGCCCGAAGTCATAGAACCTATGCTCTCCCAGTTTCTGGCCTGGGCTCTTAATCATCACACTTAAGTGGCTCTCAAGACTTTCATAGACTACACCTAATTTATATAAGAGTGGGGGTGTAAGAAAGGGGTCTGCTGCTATGTGGAGGATTAGATAATTCAGGAGGGAATAGAAAAGACAATTACCATGCAATCTCTTTCCTCGGGTGACAAACTTCACTTTACTTTTCCTTTGAATATACATTTTCAGCACCTTATCAAAGCCACAGCCTACAGCAACCCTATTTTTTTCTTCTTTCAGTACTACTCTGGTGACTAAAGGTCTACTAGTAGTAGTGATGGAAGCAAAAGCCCTGCCATCTGTTCCTTGATGGTGCACTCTGGCTTTGTTGTCATTGCAGCTGGTACTTTTGGCCACCCTATTCCTTGTCCCTGGAGCCAAACAGTTTAGTCCCAATGTTGAGTTGGCCTCACCCCAAGTCCAGATAGGAGAGGATCTAATCCATAGTCTGCAATACGAACTAGAGCTTTCCAGACTACACTGGGTGGTCTAAATTAGCAATTCATATAATCCCCATAAATTTAATAAGATGTTTACATGATTTCTCAAACCCTTTCCTGCACATCAGTTGCCAATGGCTGGACTATGTCCTATTAAAAAGTCCATTACCCACCATTACCAAGAAAATGACATGGGTGAAAATGGCTGGACTATGTCCTATTAAAAAGTCCATTACCCACCATTACCAAGAAAATGACATGGGTGAAAATGAAAAAGCTTCTTCCACAATCTGTGCTATAATTATTAGCAAAAAAAGCAGATTAGTTCCCTCCCTCCTGCTCCACATGGTACTGGCTCATAGATACAATTTCATGTCATACAACAGATGATAAAAGGTATCATATACAACATTCAGTGCAAGAACTACAACAGTCACTATGTAGGACAGATAGGCAGAAGACTAGGCAAAACACATCTGTGAACATCAACTAGCAGTTAGATGACATGTTAAAAACTCCCTAATTTCACAATTACATAGAGAGACTTAACCATAATTTCAATTGTGAAACTGTGAGCATCCTAGACCAGGGGTCCCCAACCACCGGTCCGCGGACCGGTACCGGTCCGTGGAACAAGTCCTACCGGGTGCTGGTTTGTTGGTAGCCGCCATTTGATGAAAAGTGCTTCCGGTGAGCTTTTCTGAGTAGAAAGCTCACCGGAAGCACTTTTTCATCAAAAAAAGATGGCGGCGCCCAGCTGATGCCGGTACCGGGCCGCGGCACCCAGCTGATGCCGGTACCGGGCCGCGGCATAAAAAAGGTTGGGGATCACTGTTCTAGACTAAGCTAAATTAAAAAAACTCTAAAGAATTCTTGGAAGCTTAGCACTCAGACAAATCAGCTACTGATAGGCACATAGAGAATAACAACATTTACATGCTATTCAAAAGAGACAATAAAAAACTAAAAGGGAAACAAAACGATCAGAATACTTCCTTGCCAGCAGTAAATACCCAGATAAGGCAAGGATTAACACCAGGATTAAGACACCAAAGATAAAACCACATTCCACCAACCCTGAATGAACAAGCTGCCATACATAAACACAGCAAATCACATAGATAGTCCTCAATGAGTTCAAGGTTATGGCTTTAAGTTTTTGTGACGAGACCTGATGTTTTGGTACTTTTTTGTTAAGCAAATGCCATGGTCATTAAGTGAATCCACTAGAAGTAAATGCTAAAAACTGGTAAAAAAATGTGGAATATTGTGACTGTGGGATTTGCAAACAGCGATAAAGGTGAATCTTTACCAAGTGCCCAAAGTGTGACGTGTGGGAGGCTATTGCAAAATCAGTCTGTAAGTAGCTTTTTGGGGGGAGGGGGTCTGTCATAACTTCAAATGGTTGCCAAGCAACCAATCATAAATTGAGGACTACCCATATAAATTTGAATGAAGGGAACAGTTCTTCAAGGTTATCAGATTATCATAAATACTAGATTGAACCACTAGAGGGAGACAGGAGTCCACTTAGCCACATAGAGCCCAGAATGTATGTTCTCATTGGTTGTCATGATATTAGATTAACTTTTTTTCCGCCAGATGATGGCTTCCTATATATTACAATTTGAGGAATGCTATGCCAGGCTAATGTATTTATTTTGAAATATTTTTACCAAATAATACCAAAGACAATATTAACACTGTTTATAATGAATGTTGTTTCAGGAGCATTTTAATAAAAGAAAATGGATAGAAATGTGCTAAATAAAATATGATATCTAAATTTTTAAAATTACAGCCCACCCCTGCCTCTTAAAAAAACATCAAAAAATAAAGTAATAAAAGTAACAGAAAAGCCAGGTATCCTAACTCAGTGTGATAAAAAGTTCCATAGTATGGAAATGTCTCATAAAAGGCTCATTCGCTTAGAAGACTATTAACTTCTCTTAGGATCTTTAATGTAAGTTATTTCAGAGGAAGGGGAATAGAGTGATTACAATAAGCCATTACAAACTGGCAAAGCAGAGCAATTTGGCCTGAGTGCCAAAACAAGGAGCTTGAAGGATGAAGATAAGTAGCGATATAAAGACCAAGGTTAGACTGGTTTGTGATTTAAGCTGCTATTCATGTAGCTGGAGCCCAGAAAGTGAGCCCTGTTCTATATGGGGAGGCAGGAACAGAGCAAGGCTGCCTCTTTAATGCTCTCATTTTGCTAACTGCATCTTTGTTTTCCCAGTGGAAAGGTTGGTAGAACGTCAGCCTCTTTTTTTCTTTAACTCATGCATCCTGCCCAGTGTGAAATTGGATCAAAAGTATATCGCTGGAAGGGTAATAGAGATGTCAACCTGGATAAAATGTGGGTGAGAATGTAAAGTCATGGTATGGCTATTAAAACCACCTGAAATTGGATACCACCCCACTCCCCTTTCAGTATGAAATCTCTAGCCAAATTCTCAAGGCAGTAGAGGGAATTTGTAGGTTCACCACCTTGAGTCACTTATAAAAGAATAAAAATGGGGTAAAAATCAAATCAACTAAATAAACTCAATGCATCCCAAATTGGCTTAATGGGGACAGTAGCCCTGCACTGGATCCATTTTGCTAGAAGCCTAAGTTACAATAATGTGCTAAAAGTAAAGATAAAGGTAAAAGTTCCTCTCACACATACTTGCTAGTCATTTCTGTCTCTAGGTGGCAGTGCTCATCTCCGTTACAAAGCCAAAGAGCCAGCGCTGTCCAAAGATGTCTCTGTGGTCATGTGGCTGGCATGACTAAATGCTGAAGGTGCATGGGATGCTGTTACTTTCCCACCAAAGTGGTCCCTATTTTTCTATTTGCATTTTTACATGCTTTTGAACTGCTAGGTTGGCAGAAACTGGACAAGTAACGGGAGCTCACTTCATTATGCAGTGCTAGGGATTCGAACCGCTGACCTTTCTGATCAACAAGCTCAGCGTCTTAGCCACTGAGTCACCGCGTCCCTAATAATGTGCTAGACACTGACATTTCCATCAGGTGAGGAACAACTGAGAGGCATATAGTCATAGGTAATAATAACTAGCATAATGAGGGTCAGAAGAACCCACTGCCCTGATTATGACATATTTGTATATTTATCTACCATTCACATCCTCAAATGCCTGGGCTCAGACAACCATGGTCAAAATGTCCTTCAGGAGTCCCTCCCCTCCCCATGTCCATGCTGTCTAGCTTCTCTGCAATGCTCACAGATCCCTACCAGCCAGACATCAGTTATACCCTTGACTTTCCCTTCACTCAGTTTAAAAATAGGCACGTCTTTAATAAAGATATTGGCATTATAAAGAAAACAAGGAGCTCCAACAACATAAACTGCGGCACTGCAGCTCCAGAAAATTTAGAGGAAGCTGGTAATCTAGAGCAGTGTCCTTAGCCACTTTAAACCATGTGGACTTCAATTCCCAGAATTCATAGTGTCTTAAAGTGGCTAAGGTTGACGTTGATTTAAGACTTTTCCAGTCTAAATGCAGGCCCAGATTTTGACAGCCTTGGCCACCCTGATGGATGAGCTACCCTGGAAGAGTGATGCAAGTCCTACTGACTTATTTGGTATAGCTGTCCATCTCACATGAAAGTCACTCTGGGTAGCGTACACTTGATTAAAAACAATACACAAAATAGTAACAATTGAAAATAACCATAAAAAGGCACCCAAAACAGGAAACCACAATAGCAGAGCCAAATCTCCCTTATGCAAAAATCTCCCCAATCCCCTGGGATTCCCAGGCCTGATAACATAGCTGAGGCTTGTTGTGAAATGTTGAGAGGGATGGAGTTGACTTCAGTTCCAGGGGAAGAAGAAAAGCCCATAAGGCAAGTGCCACAGCAGAGAAAGTGTTATGTAACTTTTAGTTACATTTCCCCTGGTAAATGTAAACCACAGTATGCCTTCTCTGCCAGATAGAATAGAATAGAATAAAATTCTTTATTGGCCAAGTGTGATTGGACACACAAGGAATTTGTCTTGGTGCAAATGTTCTCAGTATACATAAAAGAAAAGATATATTCGTCAAGAGTCAAGAATTATAAGGGACAACACTTAATGATAGTCATAGGATACAATAAGCAATCAGATTATGGAAACAGTCCATATAAATCGCTACAAGCGACAGAGTTACAGTCATACAGTCACAAGTGGGAGGGGATGGGCGATAAGGAGTGATGAGAAGATTAATAGTAATAATACTGCAGACTTTGTAAATAGTTGGACAGTGTTGAGGGAATTATTTGTTTAGCAGAGTGATGGCGTTCGGGAAAAAACTGTCCTCGTGTCTAGTTGTTCTGATGTGCAGTGCTCTATAGCGTCGTTTTGAGGGAGGGAGTTGAAACAGTTTATGTCTGGGATGTGAGGGGTCTGTAAATATTTTCAGAGTCCTCTTTTTGATTCGTGCAGTATACATGTAACCAGGGAGAGGGGGTCTCTCAGATAACTTGGCTCTATGGCATGAAGTGCTTTAAAAGTCAAAAGTGACAGTGAGCACTCATATTTTGGAATCCCCCTGAAGTGGTGCCATTAACCACAGGAACCTTTTGGAATATTTGCATGAGCTGATAGTTGGAGTGCTGTTTTGTAGTAGCTTTGCTCTAACATTTTTAGGTCTTAGCACAATATGGTGATAATAGAAATATAAAGTTCACTTGACCTTGAAGGTCATCTAGTTCAACCTCCTACTTAGTTAAAGAGCTGCTAAAATCTATTTGAGTGGATGCACTTCTAGACTGAGAGCCTGATACCAGTCGCTGTGCTTCCTTAGCTGCCCAGAATGTTTCCAGATCCTGAGAAATTCACCTGTCCTATCAGGTGAATTTCTCCTATATATACTTCTCCTATATATACTGCAGCATGGAAACTCTTTCATGAACTTTCATGAAGTTCTTTTAGCTTCTCTTTCAACAAAAACACAAACATGTAATCTTGGTTCTCTGCAGCCATTGAATATACCTTGCAATGGTACTAAAAAGCATTATCTGCTCCATGTTGTTTGGAGTGTCATACTCCCCCCCCCCAAAAGTAACTACTCCCCCCCTCTCAAAAATAACTCCTCCTCCTTTACTCTCTAGGAATTGGCTTCCACCTGACATTGACTGACATAGGTTACAAATGGGCATTACTGTAATCATAGATAATGAGCAATGAGCAGCCAATAGTTAATAGTCAGGAAACAACAGCAGTGCTGTTGTATACTTGATGCATCCAGCCTGCAGGCTGTGAGCTTGACAGCCTTGTTCTAGTTCATCTTCCATCCTATATGTGTCAAGCCATTGGGAAGTATTATTCATAGGTTTTGAGCTAGAATATAATTGAATATCACCTGTATACAGAAGATATTCAATTACATTTATCCAATCCTGTAAAGCTCAGGGTTGAACTGAATCTGAGCAAAACTGAATGGATGCCGTTTGAGGGATTTGGATGATAGGCCTTTTCTGGATAAGGCTGCCTATTCCCTTAAGAAGCCAGTTGAGAATCTGGAAGGCTTCCTGGATCCAGAAATGATTCTGGATAAACACGTATAAACCAGTTAGTTGCAGTAGAGTTGATATATGAATGAATTTGGCAAAATTGCTAAGTATCTAGTTCCTTGGACCTATAAACAGCAGGAGTTATAAGTAAAGAAAACAAAATGATTGGATGTTAAGGTAAAGAGAATGTGAAACCAAATAATTGGCCTCCGTTTCCTGCAAAGTTTAATTTGGAATAATGTGTCCAAATCCAGGTAGGGATAGATCACGTCCCTGTGATTGCAAGTTTAAGGCTTTGAATGACACTATCCAAATGCTACTGTCCGGCAGCAGCATTTTGAACTAATTGTAATTTTTCAATGCTAATAGTCTTATAAATTAACCACCATTTAAATAGGCCCATATGGAGTCTGAGTGTGACCAGATCTACCTTTCTCACACTGCAAATCTCAGCTTTTCATTTCATTAAGTAGAAATGGACTCTTGGATGCTGTTGCCCTACTAGGATCTAAACAGTGTCCAGAAATATTCCTGGACACACTGACTGATTTTTCAGAGGCAGTTTTATCCCATTCAGGACAGGCTGGGTTACTCTCTGAAAATACGATGCTCAGACTGTTCGACTGGCTTTCTTTCTGAACAAATGGATTTTAAAAAATTGTATGGATTAAGCCTCATCTTGTTAGCCTGGGTTCATCCCATTAAAGACAGCAAACCTATTTTGAAGTTTTCAGCTGCCGTTACCTTTTTAGGGGAAGAGATGACTAGCATCTGCACAGTGACGACATTTAATTTTAAAACTCTGGAGAAATAGTGAGAACTCTGAATTTTAAAAGCTCCATAAGTCTTTTTCTGTCTAACTTCACATGAAGCATGTGGGCAAAGCAAAGTTATGAGCCCCCCCCTCCCCGGCATAGAAATGACTACTTATGACAATGTAATGTGTTTTAAGAAGGAAGCTTTATATATTACAGTTTGCTGCAATTTTTGCAAATATTTGTTTCATGCAAGATCTCCTTTGGATGAATAAAGAGATGTATAGATAGATTGACAGATCATTTCAGTGATGGCTAATATATCTATGCTCCCATACATTCATGGATATAAAGACACATCAAAAAATATACAGTAGTGCTTTCAAGGCAGAACCAAACATTTGTTAAGGTTTTTTTTGTTTGTTTGAATATCGATTTGTATTCTTCTGGGGTATAATATAAAAATTACGAAGGGCACGTACCAATTTCTACATTGAGAAAACAACTGCTTTCCAAATGAAGCTAGTGAGAAGGTTAAATATTTTTTTGCATTTACAGGAATTTTTATAGCATACAATAACAGGAAGATTTATAGCATAGGCTTCTAAACATGCAATAAAAAAGTTTATTTTTGTTCAAGAGTGAGAAGCTGTAAATTATACCAAGATGCTGCTAAAAATGACATACCTACATCAGTCACAATTTGTCCCTATAATAAACAACAGCACTTGCCTGTTTTATAACCTCTTGCATTCTGCATTACACTGGATTCTGCAACACCACTGTGTTGTTATCTTATAACACTGTTACAAGTCTCAGAAAGAGAGGAAAAACTTGACTTTATATCGAATAGTATCCCTATATTATTTATTCTGTGTTTGTTTCCCAGTCTAACAAATGTTTCATATTTCTTTCTCTTTCCTCTATTCTTCTGAAGTTAAGATAGCACTTTTGTTTGAGATTATTAATGTATTATTCATCTGCCTGAAATGATAGTTACATACAGAGCTGTTCCATTTTTTAAATAATGTGGCACCTGACACGATATAGATTGCATGGGGAAAAATGCCAAAAGAATGACACTGCAATGGCAAAGTTTGAAAGCAAGACGCAAGCATCATTCATATAAAATGAGAATTAGCTTACCACCCAAGCTTCATAGGAGGAAGCTGTTTAGAGAGGTCCTGATCTAGCTGCTGTTGCTCAAGAAAGCAATAGATGATGGCTTCTGCATAGCAATCTGTTATCAGACCACACTCAAAACAAATAACTACAGGCATCTTATTCTGCAAGCACAATAGTCAGGCTATGTTGTTTCTTGCAGAATGGCTTTCCCGTGGAGTATTTATTTCTCCATGGGTCTGATGGACTTATTATTTTAGGCAGATCCTGGTTTACTGAAGCCTACTTTGGAAACTGTGGTGTTTAGGTATTTATTAAATTTATATGCTGCCATTTCTCTGTTGAAATGACTCTGGGCAGCTTACAAGAAGATGACATCAAACAGTTAAAACCCAGAAAGATTAAATAGAGACTAAAAACCAAGAGGACAGGCGACACTGAAGTGGGGTTCATTTCTCTACCTCATCAGCCATCCTCAGAAGAGAGCACTCCCATCCAGGCCCCAGGCCAGCTAGCAGAGCCAGGTTTTAAAGCTCTTTTGGGAGTCCAGGAGGTTGGGACCTCCAGCAAGAGAATAATCCAGAGAGCATGGGCCCTACTAGAAAAGGCTCTTCTTCTGGACCCTAGGAGTCCAGGTGGAAACTGAAGAAGGCCTCTTCTGCTGGAGCGAATAAAATGGGCCAATCCCACTGGGGCAAAATGGCTAAGATAGGGTTGCTGCTCTTCTTCTGCTGCCATACTAATCCAGCAGGACAATTAAAATTGGTCATAGAGGGAAGATGAAAAGGGAAGGAACTACCAATAAGAGCTGGATGGATCCCAGTTTGAGATCACATCATCACCATGGCTGATATCATAGTGACACAAATCAGTCTATTGGGAGACAATTGAAAACTGTTGTTGGCCTTGGCTGTGGGTTACAGAAGACAGGAAGGCTGTGTCATTCATATATGTTCATAAAGATGATAAACAAGGCAGCTCTGAATCAAAATTGGGAGATGTATCCTATGAATCTCCCCCACCCCAGAAAGAACTGAAGTTAATGGCAGAATCCAATAGTTCTCAGGCTAGGCTAAGTTATTATATAAACACTCAATGGAGTTCCCCAGTCTTAAGACTGAGAAATGAATGACTAAGTTTCTACTGATTCAAAAAGGTAGAAGGAGAAGGTCTGGAGTATAAAGTGTGTGTGTGTGTGCATGTGTGTGTTTATAGATTTTATCTTGTCTGCAAAAAGCAACTGACATAGCTTTGTCCGCTGTAAAATAATTCCTGAATATGGATTACATTAAATGTCTGGAGAGTTGAGATTTATTGCTGGCTTGACAAGAAGTCTTCTAGCAATCTGCAGATACGTTTGACATTCTGAATGTTTTAATCCCTACATATCTAGACTTGTCAAACATTTGAGTTGGGGCCATATTTGAAATGTTGCAAGCTTCTGATAGGTCTATACATACAATTAGCTGGCATTATAGTGAAGCATGATTTCACTGCATTACTGTTTATATATTTCTTTTAACAGAAAACATTTACTTTATCAATAGCTAAATATGAACATGGTTACAGATGCTCCTTCTCTTATTCCTGTTCTAAACATGTATATATTCAATTTCAGCACCAACTGCACAGGGAGAATCCATATTAGCAAAATAGCAAAATGACAATGTGATGTCTCTTTTTGAAAATGAGACATGTTCAAAAGAGGGGGTGAAGCTTGCATTACAACACCCATCTGCCATCTTGCTGACTTGGACCTCCCTGAAAATTCTGCTGCCTGCTTGGGAAGCCTTTCTCCAATACTAAATATTAAGAAATTGTTTTTCTGCACCCCACAGAAGGGTGTTTGTCCTTAACCACTGCAATGCTTTGCCATCCTCTCTATTAGAAAGAAGATTTAACAACATAACTATACAGAAGAAGTACTCCTTTTTGTTGGAAGAACTAAGGAAAAAACCCCTTATATGCTTTTGTGCTGTACTCAAGTTGACTTAATACCTTCTCTTAACTCATTCTATTGCCAGTTCAGAGGAGAATAGTATTCTTCTTCTTTTAGATGACAGCTCTCTGGATACTTCCAGAACGCTCACCAAATGTATTGCAATTACTGTTGCTATTAGACAAATTCCAATACATCCAGCAAACATCAGGGTTTTAAAGACCGAGTGAGAAGGACCCTGGATCTGATTCAGAACAAAAACTGTGCATTTTTTCCCTTCCAATAAATAATTTTGTCACTAGAGGGGAGTATTGGAAAATGGAAGTTCTTTCTGCTCCTTCGGAAAAAAATAAAATAGAAAGGGGTAACAAACAATCTCTGCAATTTTTCTCTCTTTTACAATAAATGCAGAAACTGGGACACCCGTTCCAATGAATGGAAATCATCAAGAGGAAATTTGCGAGTAAATGTAGAGAATATTGGCGATGGCGAATGTTGGTGCAGTGATGACGAGTTGATCTTGACTTGATGGCACCCAACTGATGATCTCTGAATACAATCTGTCTTCCCAGGAAGAAGACGGGGCACATGCAATCATTAACAAAATGAATGTCATTATGACTGGGGTGTAACTGGTGTTAAGGGAGTCTTTGTCTGCTGAAACTCTCCATGAGAGTGACAGAATCACAATGCCATTTCCCGTCTCTATATGCCTTGCCCTGGGGCTAGTTTATCTGCTATTATAGGTCAAAGGCAGCTTTGCCCTCATCACAAGGTTCCCAAACAACACAGCAATTTGACGAGGATCTCTCACTGCATGCTGAATAAGTATATATTTAGTGATTTTATTAAAGCAGACAACCACTTCTAATTTTTACTTACATCAGTCTTTGCATGTGGAGTCTTTTTGTGACGGTGTTGTTGCCTCCACGTTAGCAGTGTGCCGCCTCGTATTCTGGTTCCTGGTCATGTCAGCAGCATCCAAAAGGGGCGACCACATTTGATCTGTGGTAGCATAAACCACAAAATGCCTCGGGTCACCTTAAAGGTTAATTAACCATTTTAAAAAATCACTCAGAAACTCCTCATTCTTTTTTCCATTACAAATGCTTCCCAAGCAAATGTGCCTCCATATGGTATAACTGTCCATTTTTGCCATTTTACCCCAGTGAAGGGATTGAGTTGGTTTGATTTCAAGGGCACACATCTTTGTCCTTTTATAACAGGTAAGAGGATGTGTGAAGATCACACGTAGTCAAATCAATAAGTATGCTAAGGATTATTCACCAGGTGCTTTTGCAACTCTCAGGTTTTTTTTTTTAAATTTTCACACGACCCTATGGCTTTTGATTCCCTCTATCCAGTGGTGGGATTCTATTTTTTTAACCTTCAGTTCTGTGGCCATGGCTTGGTGAGTGTGCTTTGCGTGCATATTTGCTACTGACCTTCTCTTACAATCCTACAGTTTCCCTATGTCTTCAACAGCTGGTGCATGGCAATCTGCTGTGACGCACGAAGCAGCTGAGCTTCAAAACCAGGAAATAAAGGTCAGAATAGATCTGGGGTGGGAGGGAGGACCCAGAAGCTGATCATTGAAGCGAACGGTTCACTCACAGATGATCCTTGGAGCTACTGGTTTGGCCGAACTGGGCCGAACCGGTAGAATACCACCAATGACTCTATCTTTTGAGAAGCTACAGCTGTTTGTTCTACTTTTTTCCCCCAGTTTCTCTAGTTTCCCTTCTCAGGGAAATTAATTATTCCATTGTGCCAACTGGAAGAAGCATAAATGATGTCCCTGAGATAGATATTTTCTCTGAACAAAAACTGGGTTGGGGTAGGAGGGAAGGGCAGATTCAATGGTTATCTGTCTGCATTGAAATTCTCCAGAAACTTGCCTGCAATGGGAATGTGCTGTTTAGAAGAGGCTCTGGGCAACCCTTCAAGTAGACCTTGGTTCAGCATTCTTTAGTGGGCTTTGGTGACTTGCAGAGGAATGTAAACTATGGAGTTGATGAAAACAGTTCTCTGTGTGGCCCCTCTAACTTGATAGCCAGAATGGGAGCAGAAAAGCTTACGGGGTTGCACCTCTGGAGATAATGGGTCTCTGCCTTAAAGGAGCCTGTTATGGCAACTCTTGTTCATGCTTTCTTACACACCCCTGTGCCATTTCATAGAGAACAATGCTAGGTGGAAAATATCCAATGAGCATAAGAACACACAATATAAAAAGCCCGAGGAATAGCTTCTGACTTCTTCTGGGGAAACGTCCTTTTCCATTTTGACTTGCTGTTATTGGCAACCAGCTGTTGCTGGACACTCCATATTTTGGTGTGATGAAGTTCAGCAACTGTGGCTATGCCAGGAGTGGATTTGCAGGAGCAACTGCATGGTTGCTGCTCCATTCTTCTGTACTCCAGCCATTCCTTCTTGCCCACACTGGCATTTTTCCATCTTCTTTCCATTGAAATATTTGTTTTGGAAGCTTCTTCATTTTTCTCCTGACAGCAAAGGATCTTCTTTAGTCCTGGACCTAAGAAAGTTCACTTTAACCCCTTAAGGCTCCTTTAACTGGAGCCTTAACAGAGCAGCAACCTGACTGTGGCATCTCAGGGAGATTCATAGAGTAAATGAAAACTGCTGCCTGAATATAATGGAGAGAAGGATTTTTTTTTAAACAGGGCTCTAAATGTTCTCCTCCTAACCCATCCTATAGGAATAAACCACCAAGATTATAAACCAAATGATCCCTTTTATAACCCTCAAAGTCAATGGCTAACATTTTACAGCATTGAATTCTAAAGTCATTATTTCTGGCAAGCTTCTGCCTTTGTCCTTGTTGCAGCTGCTGACTCAATTCAGAAGGATTCCTAGCTTTCAAAGCAGGTTTTTCAGGTGAGCCAGGGAGCTGATGAAGGGCAGAAATTAAGGGAAAGATATTTCCGTTCACTTTCTTTAGAGGAAATTTCTTTGACAGCATTGTGTTAGTGATTTCTGTGTCTTGTGCAGCCTCACATAAACAAATATAAACACGCACACACATTTTTCTACTATTTGGATCTGTGATATTAGGCTTCTGTTATTTGTTATCCATATCTGTATTTATCTGCAGCTTGGAACACAGTAGTGCACTGAATATGGAATATGCCATGCTAATGCACCCATCTTAAACTGATCAAGCTATGTGTGTTGATGGATGTGCCTGGAGGATTTTGCTGGCGAATGTCAATGTATTTTCTAAAGGTAAAAACTGTTGCAGCTTTAATGGTTTGTAATAATTGACGTCCCATTTTCTTATTTTTCCTATTTAACAGAGAATAGTACAAGGTTTCTTTTTCTTTTCTTTTAGCAATCTTTTTTCATTCTTTTGCTTCCCCCACATTTTCCCACATTTTCTTTGAGAAGAGGACTTTTAAAGTTTAGTTATTTATTGCTGAGTGACACAGACTTTGAACAAAACAATGCCACTACCTCCTCAATACATAATTATGGACATTTTTTGATACCCCAAAGTCTGACTCCCTTCCTTCCTTCCTTCCTCCCTCCCTCCATCCCTCCCTCCCTCCCTCCCTCCCTCCCTCCCTTCCAAGCAGTGGTGGTATGCTACCGGTTCGGCCTGGTTCTGTAGAGCTGGTAGCGCTGATGAACAGCAGAGACTGAACTGGTTTTCTCCACTACTCTGCTGTTGGGCCCACCTACCCACCTGGGCTCCCATACTCACCTTTATCCTCTGAATTTGAAGCACAGCTGCTTTGTGCAGCACATAAGAGTGCCACACAGCAGCTGCTGAAACAACCAGGAGAGTGCAGGCTTGTAGGAGGTGAGTTGGAACACCTCTGTGCCTACGCAAACGCCTCTGCACCTGTGCAAAGTGCGTGTTTGGCACATGCATGCACTCAAAGGGTGTGCACGCATGCAAAGCGTGCCCACCAAGCCACGCCCACTGAACTAGTGGTAAAAGTTTTTGAATCCCACCACTGCTTCCAAGGGTATTTTAAAGGAAAAGGCTCCGAAAGGCGGCTTTCTGGACTTTTTGTGCATTAATCATTCTCCTGTGTTCTTTTCCTTCTCAGCTATCTGAACTTTTTATGGGTTTGGTTCTGTAGATGTTGTAGCATATTAAAGTTTTGACAGTATTTCAATATGATGAAATGTCTATTCCCAGCATATTTCTTCTAGCAAGGAGAAAATTCAGCTTCTATTAAAACAATTTTGTAAAGTACCTTTTATAATTCTATTAGTAACTGTCGAGAAAGATCTAGCACTTCATCTAACATCATGCCTGGGCTTTGTGATGGCACATTCCATGTCTCCCAATGAATGCATGTGCCTTCAGATAGTTGAACAATTATTTTTGTTCTAGAGATATGTTTGCAATATCCGATGTATTAAAGACATCAGTGGTTAATGACTCCTAACTCCAATGTTACGGTGAGTCAACTGATGGACAAAATTATTTAGAGTTGGTATGATATTAGAATAATAGACTGTTTAAGAGGGTGACTAACATATTTATTAAAAAAATAAGCCTAGCTGAAAATGACTCCAAGTTAGAATGCAATCATCTCCATGAGAAGATACCCTGTGTCATTTCTGATTGAAGCAAGCAACAAAACTCTCTTACTTTTGTATGAGCAAGACTGCATTTTAGGGGAAAAACTGGCTTGACTATGACCTCAGGTAAATGGATTTAAATAAAAATCTATTTCTATTTTCAAAAGATGACTTCTATCAATATATATAGAAGGAAATTTATAGAGGAATTTAAAGATCACCTTGGGGAGCATAAAAAAGGGGGAGAGCCCAGGATAAGAAACAGGTAATGGAGGGAGTTTGGGAATGCTATTTTATTGTTGTGGTTTCTAGTAACATAATCTTGAAAGCCTGTTCCAGTTTCTCCATCTTCTACTAACCAAAATCAAGGTTATTTTTTTTTTTAGTTTCTTTCTCATGCTTGTTTCAGTCTCTGGATTGTGTTGACACTTCCACAAGTCTCTCCATAGTGGTTCTTTCATTCTTTTCTCAAGGTGACTTCTGAATTCTTTTACGAACTCTTTAAATTTTCACAATAGAACCCTTGCAGACTGCTAAGAAGTTTGGGATATTTCTGTGAAGTAGAAACTCAATTTCAGTGGGGCATTAGGCCAAGTCTGTGCAGCAACTGATTCTTGTTCTGCTTGACTTGAACTGAAAGTGTGGCCATTAACTCATTAATTAATAATAATAATTAATTTATCCACTCCTCTATCCTTCAGTTTCACATTGCAGGGAAAAAAATCCAAATGGCAATGACATCAAGTAACATTTCCAGGTTTCTCAGGTTTTACGTAACAAGTAATTCATTATAGAACGAAAAATAGACTACCTATATAATATTGCTTGTCTGGAGTGGTTGAGAACTGTAATTGTTCAGCAATTTTAGATCTACTATAATTCACCATTGACCAGAATGTACTTCTAGCTTCTTATAAGGAAGGTATAAAGATGATGACCCCCCTTTTCTTTTTTCTGGCAGAGACTTTGACAACTTGGTACTATCTAGATCTGTGAACTTCAGTTCCCAGAGTTCCTTGGGAGTTGCCAAGAACTTAGAGAATGGAAGTTCAGACATTTGGAAGCTGCTGTGCTATACAGAGGCATGCTGCTTTCTTGACTGCATTGAGAGATGGATGCCCATGCAGCTTTCTTTTACTGAGAGAATATATAACACCACATCCTTACGTTTTAGCCAATAGCACAAGGTTGCTATGGATGTTATAGTATTTTAAACTGTGGAGACTTTCATACAAAGCTTAGCATTCCGATTAAATGTAATTTTCTGGACTCATTAAACAAATTTTCTACCCAGAGGAAACTGACATTGCTCCGTTGCTGGATGTTACTTTGATATTGTATTCAGCAACTGTTACTCATTTAGAGCCCCACCCATATCATCTTGTCTCCTTATTCCTGCTCCCGTCCTTCAAGTGATGAGGGCAAGAGGTGATTTGTTCAAATCCTTCTTGTTTGTCCATGATGAAACTGTATTGATTTCTGTGAATGATAAATATTGCATTATGTGCTGCTTATGGCAAGCCATTTGTTGATGGGACTGAATTATTTTTGAGTATATCATCCTGTCTCTCTCCCCACTTCCCTTCATTCCTCCACCTCAGCCATGGTTGGCTGTCTAAGAAATCAGATTCTCCACAGCCGACTTCAGCAAGCCTTTTTGCATTATTTGATAAATGTCTGCAGTTTTCTGCAAACATTGGAGGAGACAAACACAGCCTGCAGAGCGAAGGACAAATGTGATTTTAAGGCATCTCACTCAGATTGCTAGAGTGGGCTCTAATGAAGCAAATGCACTCTATTGTACAACCAATCTCGCCTTTCTTCCCCCTGCCAGTTACTTTGGAAGCTCAACACAATCCCCTCTTTGACTGTCACACACAGGTCTCTGATGGGGAAGCACAATGCCATTCAAAGTACTGCGTTGGCTGGATTGAGCTGGGTTTTTAAATGTTAATTGTATTTTGACAGTTCTGGATGTGACACACATTTTGATAATATCTGGTTCCTGGTTGACAGTGAGAGGCACATGAAAAGAAGAATAAACCCACAGCTATTGTACAGACTGACCAGGAGTCTGGGAGAAAACAACAGAAGAAGGCCAATATATTCAGCTAAAGATTTACCAAGGTCTTTTAATTATCAACAACTTCATTTCTAGGAAGCTAAGAGACTAAATTGATATCTATGTGGTTCTGTGGTTCTGACCAATGATGCAACAGCTTGATGTTCTCTAAAGATCAAGCCCAAAGAGTCTTCAAATGGAACTTGAACTTAGAGGCTATATATTTAATGTCACAGTTTTTGTGCTAGATGCACAAGTGACAGTGTTTGGAGGGGGAAGAGAGGATTAGATGGATGACAAATGGAATGCCGAAGAAATTAAAATTGGAAATTGCAATATTCTACAAAAGTCTTGATGAAACTGGTAGTAGGGCTTAAGTATATGCATTCATAAAAAAGCCCTCCAGCCATAGAAAATGACTTCATCATTTTGGGTAATTTTTTTATGCATTTACAATTTCATTAGCCAGAAACCTAGCTGCAAATAAATAAAAGATGTTTGTTATGCTTGATATCCTGAACCTGTAGAGCTCTATTTCTGGTATGGAATGACATGTTTCATTGAGAAAAGTGACCCTTTTCCAAGGCTGTTTTGTTTGCTTGTTTTTACTGGTTTCAGTGAATTGAAATGGATTGCCTTTTGGAGTTATTGCTCAGGCTCTCAAAATCATCTACATTTATTCTGATGGGAAGGGAGGCATTTTTATATACAGGCCTTAAAAATATTCATAATGATTGCCTGCATTTTTACACTGCTCTAGGAATTAGACCTCTTCCATAATGATGGGTTAACTTGGCCGGTTCATTTCCTACAGATAGGGGAAAAAAAAACCAGAACAAAAGTTCGACCAGTCTTGCAGTCACAACTCAACTGATATTTAGTATGATAATCCCCCCCACAATGCTACATGAACAAACCCATCTGAGATCATTATCAGATTCCTGACCAAAGGATCTTTTGCTAACAGTGACTGTCATGGGTTAGAAAGTCCCAGTCTTAGGACATTTCTGTGAGAACATGAGCAATACCTTTCAGTAGATGTTAAGTGGCCAACTGGTTTGCCAGCTTGAACAACCACTGTAACAATATTTTGGAAATCAGTGCTATACTATATTAAAAGTACATTATTAAAACCTAGTTTTAACACAGTTTTCTACTGGCAAGTAAAGCAAGGTCTAATTCTAATAGGTTTTTTTTATGCTCATCTGATTTTTTTAAAAGGTGATCATAGTTGTAAAAGTGCCCCATTCATCAGAATGTATGTATTTATTTTATATATGCAATTTTATTTAGATATTCTTGTAAGCAGAATTCTAGATATATTTAGGAAATGCTTTTGTCAGGAGTCAAGCTGATGGCTCCATATTCATTATAATCATTTGAAAGCATGTCTGCAAATTTTATTTATTTAGTTTATTTATCAAATTTATATCCCACCCTTCTCACCTAAGTGACTCTGGGCAGTGTACAAATAAAAGCCATCCAGCCATGTAAAAAAGACATAGGTAACAGCAACGTTAAAAACAGAATTAAAAACAAGTTATAAAGCTTAGAAAGGTTAAAAAGGTAGAGGGAACACCCTCAAGCTCCAAACCATGGCCAGGATTGCATCCCACTCTTAGATCCCCATGCAGATGGCAGAACCAGGTCTTGAAATCTTCTGGAAGGCCAGAAAAGTTGAGTCCTGACTCACCTCTGGAAGCAAGAAATTCCATAGGGAAGGGTTATTAGGAAAGCAGGCTCTAGATCCTGCCCCTTAAAAGTCTTCAATCAAAATTGTAATTAAATTCTTTAATCATTTATGCTGTTTAAGAAGGGAATCCATAATTAACTGAAACAACTGGAACATTTCCTAACTGAAACAACTGGAACATTTAGACCCAAACATCAATGTGAAAGTTCCATATCTGAGGTGGGATCACCCTTTCTTTCATTTCTCTATAAGGTAAACAATCAAGTAGTGAACAAGAGGACATTGTAACAACTTCATTTGACGTTCCCTTTTAATCCATTTCCTTGGCTTTGGAATTAATACTAAGGAAGTGATTGTTTGCACTCTGCATCAATCGATCGATCAATCAATCAATCAGATAAATAGCAACATCCCCCCCCCACATATAATTTCCTGCTTGTTGTTTTCTGTAACTTTGAGAAATAATGGGACTGGACAAAGAATTGTTCATTGACATTTAGGAGTTCTGCATCTTTCTCAGTTGAGTGTTGATCATGGTTACACTGTGTCAGAATACTCAGAGGTCTAAACTTGCCTCTGTAAAAAGCACTTGGGTATGAAAGTTTGATTTCTTAGAGTAATGGCATTAGTATTTTAACATAATGGTTCTTTCACAGAAGACATTTCATTGTGCATTTTACAGAAAAAAACAATTACTCTTGAGACCTGGAACTAGGAACCAGCACCTGAGTGTGGTTTTTAAAAAAACACTTCTGTTCTCTCATTAATTCAACTAAAGAATGAAATAGTAATTACTAACATTTTTAAAAATTACGAGCTATTGTTTTTAGGGTCTTAGCCAGACCATGACATATTTATTCAGCCCATAACTTAGCAAATTCAACCAATAGTATTCCATTTCTGGGTAATATGATGATCTAGCACATAGGGATCCAAACAGGAACTCAGATTTTCACCTTTAGATCAGTTGATCCCTCATGCTAGCATATAACATTATTTTTTTCTGATGGCATTACTATTCTACATATATAGCACTTTCCCTCCTCCAGAGCTGTGGTGATTCAGTGGTTAGAATACAACATTGCAGGCTAACTCACTGCTCACTGACAGGAGTTCGATTTTGACTGACTCAAGGTTGACTCAGCCTTCCATCCTTCTGAGGTCAGTAAAATGAGAACCCAGATTGTTGCAGATAATATGCTGACTCTGTAAGTTGCTTAGGGAGGGCTGTAAAATACTATGATGCACTATATAAGTCTAAGTGCTATTGCTATTGCTATTAAAGAAAGAGATGGAATAGAACCCTAGTGGGCAAAATCTAGTATTTGACAAAATCCATCATTTGGTAGCTGTTTGATAAACCACTACTTGGCAAATCAACATCTAACATTTGGTAATTCTCCTATTTTTATTTTATTTTATTTTATTTTTTTATTTTAATTTGGTAATTCTCAATAAAATGCTGAACTTTGACATAGATTTATTTTAAAAGAAAATTCCCTTATTCATACAGAGAGTGTTAATCATCACAGTGGGGAGATCAGCAGTGCGTGGAGTCTGCTGGCATTCCTCCTTTGCTGGGAAAAATATATACGAAATGTATGTTTTATATATATATATATATATATATATATATATATATATATATATATATATATATATATATATATATATATATATAAAACACAATATTTCTTTGTGAAGGTAAAATACAAAACAGCATGGAATATCTAGTTATGAAAGTTGTACACAACATCGGGCTATATATGAGAACATTGCAAAAGGAAAAAAAGTAAATCAGAGTAGGTATACTTCAGTAAAGTACACATTAGGAAGAGTTGTATAGAAACAAATCTTGGAACGCTTGAATACAAAAAGCATCTACATAAGCAGAATATAAAAATGCATCTATATTACCATGTATTGAAGAAAGAAAACCACTCAGTTGTGAAGATTTCGGTAGTTCTTAAAAATTGATTTGATGGAAACAACATGTGCCATTGAAATGAAATAGATTTATAGTCATATGCATATTCCTGACTAGAGTTTGTATGACAAGCTGCTTAGCATGATTGATCCCAGAGGCTTTAAACTCATTTCAAAATCTTCTGGAAGGAAGAACAATCCCTGTTTTAGCTCTTGGGTGGGTGGGGGAACAAATTCCAATCATCATTCTATAACTTGATGTCTCCTATATATTTTTAATTGTCCAAAACAGTATGCATTCTAACGCATCTAGAGGGCATCAGACTGAGGAACATTTTAAGACATCCATGTTGATAAAGGTACTTCAGTTGTGCCTCATTTCCTACTGGCATTCCCGTTACCATCCTGATAATAGGTAAAAGGCTGATAGTCCTCTCCATTGGCTCCATTTGCTTCCATAGAACCATGAAAGGATTGCAACAATCAAAAAAATCACTGAAGAGGAAACATAATTTTTCCTCTCCCTACTACATAAAATAGAATATGGGGATGGGAAAATATTTTTCATCTAAAGCAGCAAAATAGCTTGAGCCATATCTGACACACTAATAATATTGATGATGCAAAATGTACCTCATACATCTGTTTCTATTCCCTGCAAACGGCTAGTTGTTAATTTCCAGGGAATTCCTCATCTTTCAATCACGGCTTGAAATAACCAATCTTGATGATGTACCATATTTTGCATTACAGGAGAGCTATAATATGAACAGATGAGAGAAATCTAGTAGGGACACAATGCCATTGCTATCAATGGCCTGTGTCAGCCAGGAGTCAGTGGAGAAGGAATGTGATTACTCCAGGCTTCTTAAGAGCAGAAACGGTTTTGTTCTATAGGCTAATAATCATTTAACAATGATTGGGAATCAGCCCTGTTTCTTCCTCCTTGTCTTCTAATTGCTTTTCAATAGCTACTGATATCTTGTTGGACGTCTGTTTCTCTCTTGTTCCATGCCTGGTAGATGCAGCTCAGTTTCCTCAAGCAATGTTCTGCTATTGATTTGAGAGATAAATGCGTTGCTCCCAAAGTCAGAATGGCCTTCGCTTGACATGTCTTACCAATGTGATTTAGAATTACCGTGTTCAAATATTCAGTTGCCTTTGAATGTAAAACAAAACGGAAGCTGCTTGTTTTTTTTATACTGTGCAAAATGCACACTGCAGTTGTTGCTAACTGCCTCTCACCCTTGATCAGGTGACAGTGTTGAACATGCTGCAGATAGGTTTTCATCAGTCATTATGTTGATAGATTAGAGTAGTTAATGCTGTCAATGATGATTTCTAAAGGGTCCTCTTTTGGATTAATTAATAGGTCAGAGTGACTATTTTACAGCCACTGGGGCCTGCCAGTGAATTTTCTCATTACCATAAGATACATGTGTTACAACTGAGAGCTCTGTTGACCCTGCTGTTGTGTTTAGCTTTGACCACGTAATGCACAGCAGAGTTCTGCTGTGAACTTCTTGGTATATGTAGTGAAATACAAAAAAATTGATGATAAAAGTCTGAGGTTTACAATCTTATAATTACAATAAGGTAAGATAGTATTGTGGGCAAACAGGGATATATGGGTCTCTGAAGCTCTTTTTCTGTGTGTGTGTGTGTTGTGTGTGTGTGTGTGTGTGTGTGTGTGTGTGTATTTCAGAAGGAACAACAAAGTTGCCTTTGTGAAAGAACAGGGTATTTTTTCCCTTAGCTTTCTTCACCCTGATCCCTTACAGAAATATTAGGCTGCAACTCTGGTAGTTTCAATTGGCATTCGGTAAACAGGATGGGAAAGTTTACGTATATAGCTTTATTTTATAATTGGTAAAATAAAACTATGGAAATAGTTTTTAGTGTGGTCATGTTCCATAATCTCTAAATCCTAAACAGACTCCAGGATTAATATTTTTAATGAGCCTCAGCAATTGACCATACTGTACATTTCTAAATGGGTAAAGTTAAAGAGAGTTAAAGGTTGCATCATAGTTATCATAATAAAACCCTCAAAAACTTTGTAGTCTGTATTTACATCACTGAATCTAACAGAATAGTTCTACATTTGTAATATCATCTGTGCTCCTAAAAACAGCGACCATGCCTTCATGTAACTCATTCATAATGCTTATTTTATACATTTAAGTTTTGCAATTTAAATGAGGAGAGTCTTGAGTACTGAAAGGCTGTGTGTGTCCTTTTTAAAATGGCATTCTAATGCAGGTAAGAAAGAACCTTGTGGTATCTTAGACTAACACATTCATTATTATATATGCCTCCATGGACTAAATCTCTTACCATACAGAGTTGAGTGCACACACACACAAACTTTCTAATCTGTGGAATAGAAAAATAACTATGTGGAATGACATGACTTCAAAAAGGCTCTTGTAGGGCTTCACTTGCTGTAATATCAAGGTGTACTAGTTCTTTAAAAGGCTGGCAGAAATCAAAGCCGCAGATCCAACTGCAAAACTTACATGCCTCCCTCCTTTTTGGCTGCTGTGAATGCTGTTCAGCAGATGTTATCAGACTGAATTTAATTTTGTGTGATGGTCGATCCCCTCCTTCCCGCCCCATCATTCATTTTCTCCCAGTGCCTATCGTTTCATCCAGGACCAATCTCCTTTCGCTGCTATCCCTGAATGCTGAGAGGAGGAACCGTTTGAAGGCTTTCACCCATGAGAGACAAGGAGGATTGAGATTCAACTGACACTACAAATTCAATCCCTGCTGGCAAGAGTTCTGCTACTTTATGTGTTAAATTCTAGGATTTCCTTGAAACTGGAAAAGGCAACTGGATCTTGAAGGTGTATAGCGGCAAACAAACCCTGCCTCAGCATTGCTGGCTTCGGAATACAGATTTTCTTCAGCGGGATTTATAGAGGATAAGACACACACACACACACACACACACACACACACACACACACACACACACACACTCCCAGCTTCTTAGCGACTGGCTCTAGAACGGAAGATTCTTTCAGAACCATAAGCCGAGGACAGCTCCTCGGGGCTTGCCTTAGCGAGGCACTTCGGGGAGAGGGTGGGGGCGGAGAGAAGCTTGCGTGTGCTGTATGTTGAGGGTGTGTGCGTATTTCGGGGGGTTCAGGAAATCAAGCCCTCAACAATACCCATTCATTATCAAGTGGTGTAAGAGGAAATCAGGAGACCTGCAACAGCCACAGGAAAAGCTTGCTGAATTCCACACAGAAGGACGGGCATTCTGCTACGTTCAGGTGAATGAATGAAACATTATATACCTGCGTGTATCACCGCCCCCACGAACTGCTTCTTAAAGTATGCAAGACCCATGCCCGTCCTGATTTTGGACAGAAGGAACAAACGAAAGTGAGCCTTTTGGTTTTCAGACTGAAAGAAAAGGAGAGGGAGTTTTAAAGAACACGAAACCTTAAGGAATTGAGCAGCACGAGAACGGCAAACGGCTTCTTGCCAAGCTGCTCCGAAAAGTGAAGCTTTTGTGAACTGGGGTAATGTGGATTTTTTTTTTTTTTAAAGAGGAACACCAGGAGGAGAGAATTTTGCAGAGCTTCGCCTAATTCTTAAGGGTGAGTTCTTCAATTTCCCTTTGTATTAGTGAATGGATAAATCCCTTGAGGTTGCCTGAGAATTCGCTTTCTTATCCCAGAAGTATATGTGTCTGTCTGTCTGTCTGTCTGTCTGTCTGTCTGTCTGTCTGTACCTGTCTGTCTGTGTACCTGTCTGTCTGTCTGTCTCCTTTAAATATGAACTGCTGGCGATTTTCTTGTATTGTAGGATTAGTAATGCTCCACTCTTTGAGAAAATACCAGCTCACCAGGCTTGCAGCTAGCAAGGGGTGTGCAGTTCTGCATTTGTACATCTTTGTAATGAGCTGTTGTTGTGGTTTCCCCCCACCTCCCCGCTTTCTTCCCGACTTTAGTGACAGGAGGACTCACCACATGTGAAGAACTTTGCTGTGTTTGAGGGCTTTGATGTTTGCAAGATATGCTAATGAACATATCAGCACTGCCAGTGGGATTGGTCAGGCAATGAAATATGAGCACAAGGGTCCCGGTAATCACTTGCACTGAATCACTGAGATTGCAGGGTTGAGTGGACAGGAGAGGTGGGAAAATATCCCACCTTTATAAGGCGGTCAATCTAATCATACTTAAAGAGAGATAGGCAGACTGTAGGAGTGCTGCAGAAAAGGAAGCTTTATGCCATCAAATAAGAAAGCAGGGTTGCATTTTTGCCCATTCAGTATTTTTTTTTTTTAAAAAAACAACACATATACATTGAATTGTTGTTTTTAAATAGAATTATTTTTCTCAAACCCTGGTGCTTTAAAAGGGTCCAAGGAGAAGAAAGTCTGCCTCCATTTGGGCTGCAGCAGGAAGACACTTAAAACAAAACTGCTTTCCAAGCAAATAAATAAATGAAACCAGCATAATGGAGAAGGCTGCTTTTCACTGTTTGGGAAATACATGTTAAAAAACGTTGGAGGAAGAGAGAGGGAATAGGGAGAGGATAAGATTCAGACAGCGTTTGGATGTGATAGTACTTTGAGATGGTAATACAGTATGGTGGTGAGCCATTTCAACTGTTCTCCCTACCTCTCTTCTAAGTTAATTGCATTAATAATTTGCATTTGCTACCCCATTCCTCCCACCCGCCCAGCACTGTGGTTGGCTTTTCCCTTGATACTTTATGCTAATTTGCCCTCAGACTACATTTCGCCCACTTCCACCACTTTTACTATGTACTGTATTTGGAATTGAAAATAATGGTTCTGATATTTTGTTGCCTCAAAGATAATGCTCTTAAACACCTCTAGGCTATGATAAACCTTTAGCCATTTTGCTTCAGTGACTAAATAGCAAAATCATCTATTTAACTTTTGTCCAGCAAGCACAGCATGGAATTATTTAATTTTTATGGAAAGAAAATGAATTTGGATACTTTTCACAGCAGGCAGTGGTGATATGTTAAGGTGAAGGATACCATTTAAGCAAAGAATTACTTTTAGTCGATGAGCAGAGCTGTCTAAATTAGATACCTATTTATTCCCAGAAGCAATTTTGAGGGGTAGATTTTTCTAGATCTCTTTGTTGTTAATCCAGAAGAAAGTATGATTAAGTTCTATTTGTCACTATCCGTATCTGCTATGCAAGTCTAAAGGTCTGTTGTTTTCTCTGCAGGAAGTAAGTAGCCACTGTCTGTAATGGATCAGTTGGCATGACATACATTGATTATGAATTGGTGTTAGAGGAGGAAACCAAAACTCTCCACTTGATGGCGTTTTAAGATTAAGGGCATCATGTGAAAAACTGAATCGTGCCTTTTAAAAGTGCTGCTGCTTTTAAAAGGTTTCTTAGGACGGGAGACCAAAGCTTTGCTACTGCACCCGAGTCAGTCAAAAATATGGTGGTATTTTCCTGGAGCAGCGTTGTTCTCTCTGAATTAAATTTTTCATGATAATTTGTTTATTTGTTTTGTAATAAGTTGTGCCCATTTTAGCCCACAAGCAAAAAGCTATCGGTAATTTAGTAAAATTACTAAAAACTTTTGGTAACCGTGAATTTCAAATATAAACTCCTGCTGGTCTTGACTCATCTTTGGCATTGAGCTAAAAGAAGCTTGCACAAGCTAGAGCTGAAAGAAATAGCAGAGTGGGTCATTTTCTGCATAGTTGATGGATAACGAGCCTCATGTTGTAGGGACATTCACATGTGCCATAATTTCTACCTCACTTAAATTCAAAAGGTCTATCTGAGCATGTATTATTTAATCAGTTCTACTGTTACATTAAATGGAGTGCATATAACCTAAATGCTGCTTCCCAGAAGGAAGTTTTGATGCCTTGCAATAGAAAGCAGCCCTGTAGATATTCATTAAACTGTGTTAGCATTACAGATAGCTACTGGTAACAGTCGGAGTATGGGTTGTTACAGAAGAAAACTACATCAAGATTATTTTGCTTTTTAAAGACTTCAGCATCTTCACAGACAGCTTAAAGTTTCAGTTCCACCTTTCAATGCACATAATGTGCATATTTCATCAGAGATGTTCAACGGATCTCTGAAAGACTCAGAGGAGGCAAATTATTGGTTACAGAACTCTTACCAGCCTTAGAACAAGTCCAATGAAGAAAAATTAGATCTTGTGGATTGTAGCATACTGAAAGTTGCCCAGGAAGACTTTATGAAAGGTGGCCAGCATTTCTAATAAACAAATAAAGAAGGACGCAGATGTAAACAAAGATAACTAGGAGGTGATGTGATAGATATCTTTAAATATTTGAAATGCAAAATCTATTGCTGCAGAGTGCAAAACCTTAAATGATTGCATTTTGTATACAAGAAACTTGATTTTGCATAAACACTGAAGTTTAACAATGGAATAAAGCATTTAGAATATTTATTTATCACATTCATATCACTGCATATCTTACAGGAATGAGTCTGGGCAGTATGCAGCAATCAATAAAAACAACAAATATATGAAACATGATATTAAATATTTATAAAAATATAAAGTCATTATTAAAAATGAAAAGAGACTATAAAATTTAAAATCTACATGCCAAATAGCAAAAGTAAAAGATAACCTGCAATGGAACCATCTAAGAATATGGTATATTCATTAGATTTTTTAAAGGAAAAGCTGAAGATACTATTTTCCTGTCTCAGCAGAGCCTGGAATATAAGCTCTTTGATCACCCCCTCCTATGATTCTATACTGGCCACCTGGTCACTCCAGACCATATTTCCATTTCTGATAGGATCAGCCTCATCAACATTAGAAGATGAATAGAAAAGCTCAGCAGCATTTTCAGGTGGTACCATGTGTGTATGTGTCAAAATCGGCAGGATGGCAGACAAAGTGCTATGTTGCCAGCCAACATAGCCAAAAGCCAAATCATTTGAACGTGCATGAATCATCAACACAGATATAAAAGAAGCTTCCATTGCATGGCTCCATCTACCATCTTGCTAATTTTGCAAGATGCCTCCCTCTGCGATGACTCTAGAAAAGAAGAATAAGTACAGAAGCAAAGTCACTATCCTGAAATGGTTAGAGGTATAACATAATTTTAATATGATACAACTCTGTGCAAAGTGGGTATGCTATAAATGTCTATACATATACATATCTGCCTACATTCGTGCATATTTACAGGTAATTTGTGTATAGTATTCTTTGGCTGGTTTCTGCTCAGTGATATGCTGAAAGGCAACCAGAGGGTAATTTTCAGGGCCTCTTCCACTGCCAGAAGCTTAGAACCATAGTAAGTGGGCGCCTGAATGTTGCAAAGCTTTGTGATATGTTTCTGAATAACCCAACCATTGTTTCAGTCCCTCCTTTCAACATTTTATGAAAAAGAAAGCTGCTGGAGAAAAATGAACCACTGTTTATAAATGCCTATACTTTGTTCTACCTGGACAATTTTTGCTGGTCACTTGAGCATGCTCAATGATGCCTATGATTAGCTTATAGCAATAAGAAAGCTTTCTCTCTGAAATGTATGTGTCTGCATCCGCAATCATTACACATCATAGTCAGACAAGAAACTATTCTCTTGATATATTTTCTACAGGAAATTTGCCAGCACTGAAGCCTGGAAAGAGAGTGCCAGATATTCAACATGTTGTTAACCAGAACTCCCTCTCCTCCCACTCTCTGTGTATATGTGTGTTTGTGTAAGAGAGAGAGGGGGAGAGAGAGAGAGAGAGAGAGGGAGAGGGATTCATCCTTAATTAAAAACAAACAAACAAACAAACAAACTTGGGCACTTGAGATTTCATGGTGGTTCTTTGCAAGGTGGGTGTCACTGCCATTTGAAATTGTGCTGCTCTAGTTAGCAAGAGGCTATCAAAAAATTATTTCAAGACTTCCCTGCATTTGGCAAGAACAGAAATAAAGGCTGACTTTCACCTTCTTCCTTGCTCCCTCTTCTGACACTAAGATGCATTGGATGGGTTTGTTTTAGTAGCACATGTTCATTGCCAGAACAATTCCACTCCTCTTCTTGCTTCTCTGCCTGTCATCCTTGCTCTGAATTCCTGTGATGTGTCCATCATGACTGCTGGATTTTCAGAGCTTTTAATGTTCAATTAAACAGGGCTGCATGAGGAAATAGTGGCAGAAGGCTGGGAGGAATACTGCATAGAGCTAAGCAAAGGAGGTTGCGATCTGTGCTACCATTCAAGAAATATCCTAATTTTCTTCAAAGACATGGAACTTTAAGCCAAAGTCTTGCTAACCATCTGATTTCAGTGGAGCACTTCACTTTAAAAACTGATATTGCGAGGTAATTGATTACCAGTCTCAACTGATAACAAGTTCTCTTGAGTCCTTGAATTTTCATAACAAATATTAGCAGTAGGCTCAACAGGCCAGATCAATAAGATGTTGATCAACAGATCAGCGGGACTATACTGTATGTCACATTCAATGATAATAACTGGCTTTTATGGGCTTATAATCATATGAATATTCTTTCCAATTGCCAATGCCTATAGAATTAGGTGTCAAGGAATCATAAGCATATGGGAGAATTAATTTGATACTAAAAAAAGTCTTAGAATGATTGGTCCTTTCCCCCCCCCCCTGATTCTGATGGAACCAAACAGGTTTTATAATAAAGTTTAGCCAAAGGAATGATTTGGTAGTAATGGAGATGAAACTAACAATGTAAACAAACTGGAATATTCTGCATTGATAAGTCTATCCTAGCTCTCTCAAGGATTAGTGCACCTGGAGAAAATGGTATTGATCTAAAGGAGGAAAAACAAACCTTGACACAACCCACAATTTGCAGGCACATAAATGAGGTAGTAGTTCCATCTATTTGTACTATCAGCATAGGAAATCGGGGTATTTAAGATTAATAGATTTAAATCACATTATTGGCAAGTTTTATTTCTGAGAGAAAATAAAAAACATGCAAAGAAATTGCAGTCTGTAGGCTACAATGCGGTCCAAAAAATAGGATTTCTAGCATTTATTCCATATTTGATGTGAGAGAAGCTTATTACTGAAGGATTGTAGTGGACTCTGGGGTGATTCTACACAAAATGTGAACATTTGATGGTTTATTTCCATATACCTTGTGTTGCTATTGCATATATCACACAAAAGCAAATTTGTAGAAATCTGTGATGCATTCAAATACTGAAACATTAATGTACATGCATTCACTATATACACAGTGATGTTTGTGGGGGATGCATGCAATTTTTTTTTACAAGGAAATGATGTCTGTGTAAATTATCTGGCATGTGTGACAGAAGTTCTGAGAGTGACTAATAAATATCACCACAGTATTGATATCCTCACTGACAGAAGTATAAAATAGACAGGCATTTATTTTTACTTCATATGCATTGGTACTTTCTATGAGTTAAGTATTTTCTATGCAGTTCTTTGTTTCAGTTTTCTCATGCTGAGAACCACATTTGTAACATTTGGAATTTTGATATGAGGGTTAGTTTGTTAATTTCAATAAAATCTATGTGTGGAACAGCAGGAACAAAGCCTCACAATTTATGGTACATCTTGTGTGATAAAATGTTCAAAGTCTCCAAATCAAAGCCGAGGCAAAATGTGTCATTTCTTCCTATAGATAGAAATTCTGGCCTGAATATTGTCCCCATAATACAAATAGCCTTCATGATCCTTGTAAATCATTTCATATTGCCATTAAAACGGTATGGTTTAATTGGAGATATTTTTTATTTGCACCAAAAAACTAGGTTATCCACTGCCATGTATGAGCATCCATGAAGTACAATTATAACAGTAGCTAGATACAACTTATCTCTAATAGACTTTTAATTGGCATACATGTGTTGAATGACATTATACATTGCTTCAGTTGCCATTTTCCCATAGGGAATGCCTGACAAAATAAATAGAAATGGTTTGATTTTGTATAAGAAGGGGTGACATTTCTTCTTAGACTACAGCTATGGAGATCCTATAAAGCAACTTTTTGATGTTGCTGAACTCTGTGATGTATAATGCCCATTTAGTCTCCTAGTAAAGCTGGAATATTGTGATGGACCAATTTACTCAGTGATTTTTGGGGGGATTAGGGGATGAAGCACTACTTATCATTGTCCTACACTATTAGTGTTGGCCTTGTCCATAGTAATGGCATGAAATAGCTATGCATGCAATGCAACTGGAACTTAAGTAAAATACTATGCAACAGAGTTTCTCAGGATGCTTTCATGAGAGAGAGAGACAGTGCTTTGTAGCAAAAGAAGCAATTGAACTTCTCCTTGGATGTTTATGCTGCAAAAATCTGAATGGCCATTAGAAGACAACATAATGATACAGGAAATTCTAACTCTTTACTGTCACAGAGTTTGCTGTCAGATTCAAATTCTTTGCTCTTTGCTGTTAGATTCTAACTCCTTTCTGTCTCTTCTTGTTGAATCTTTGCTGTCATTTAATAGTGGGCTAGTGATTTGTAGCTCAGATCTGGGAGCCCTACCTTAATTGTCTCTGTTTCAGTAACATTAGATTTTATAGAACCAGTTTTCTTTAGTAGCTGGAGAAGTCACTTTAAAGAATACCAGGTTAATATAATGCTCTTTGATGTGAAGCTCAGTGGGAGGTACTCTAGCTGGAAAAGGGGAAATTCTTGGAGCGATCTATACTTACAATATATGATTTGTGCTCTGAAAAGCAGTGTGGTTATCTAGTCACTGTGGTATAATGTTTCTTCCCCTTCTCAGATCATTCCATTAACATGTCAGAATATGCCACACACCTGACACCTGAAAAACCCACCAGAGAATTTCCAGACTAGTATATAAACACCAGAATAAAAGATGCTTCAGTCTGAATGTGCCTACTGCTTGATCGATAGCTCTCCTTTCCTGTGAAAACAGCAATCCAAATTATTGTTTTTCATGACTGGATTGCTGAGCGCAGCTAATGAATAACATATGAAAATATTCAGGTAGTCTACAAAAATATACAGTGGAGGTTAGGCCAAATCATTTTACAGTATCATATTCCATGCTACAGGTATTCATACAATGCGGTAGTTATTCAGAAACTTAAAGAGCTGCAATAATTTGGCAGATTTCAGAAAACTGTTTTTCTGCTACCTACTACAAGACTGATACACTCTTTCAGTTTAGTTCTGCAAGAAAGTTAAATGGTTCAAAATTTATGAAAATATATTGAGAAATCAAGGCTGAGCATTTGAATATATGGTTGAGTCTGAAAAGGCTATTTACAGCTCTCCATCTGTATCTGTACCAGCAGCCTTGTTCCGTTTCATTTAACTTTTAATTTCTCGCTGATCTGAAATCATCTTTGGCATGTTTCCCACTTCTTCAGTGGCATGGTTTTTAAAAAGAATTAATACATGCTGCATTTGCATAATTATATCAGTGCACAGATACCTTTCCAAAGATTTGATCAAAGAAGCTAGAAAAAGAAAAAAAATATTAGTGAAGGCTAGAGCGATAATCAAGCAATATTTCTAGGATTGTGGAATGTTATCTGATACTAAGATTCTTAAATAGATGCTCTTTGTTGCATTTGTTTTGGCTGGGCTTGAGTATTTATTCTCTGGAGGACATCTTTTTTGTGGCTTGGCAATTTTCTGTCTATGGCACATCCTGATCTGGATTACCTCCATGCCTGGAATCTAACAGCAATTTAGGCATACCGAAGGGGGAGAGGGGAGAGAGAGGGAGGGAGGGAGGGAGGGAGAGAGAGAGAGACTGAGTTTTTTTTAAAAAAAACTAGATGCTCTAGAACAGGGTTGTCAAATTCATGTCACATGATGTATTGTGACTTTCCCCCCTTCATTAAACCGGGCATGGGCATGGCAAGTGTGTGACGCATGCAGCCCGTGGCCCATGAGTTTGACAGCCCTATTCTAAAGCGGTGTTTTTCAGTCTAGTTGGGAAATTCTAGGAATTGAATTCTGGGAGTTGAAGTCCACATATCTTAAAGTTGCTGAGATTGAGAAACACTCTTCTAGAGAATGAACCTATGACTCCTGCATTATATGTTGAACTGCTGAATATTACACCTCTGCCCATGACATGACACAATATGTTCTGGGAACTTTTTTCAATTAAAGAAAGGTTTTGTCTAATTAATACAAACCTGGCATGCTAAATTAATCCTGTTTTCACAAATACATTTTGATATGGTAAGCCTATATTTGATGCCATATGGGAGCACTGAACCAATGATACTCATGACTGAAAAGTTCTTTACATTAGTTGTCTTAGGAAAGAAGAAGGTAGAGATATGAATTGTAATATTGTCTCCGAGAAGCTGAGCCTTTATGGTGGGAATGAAAGAAGATATGGAAATATTTTCTTATGAAAGCCTGTTTCAATGTGTTTGGTGTAGCAGTGAAGGTGTGGGCCTAGAAACCAGGAGACTAGTTCTAGGCTTCCGTTAGGTATGGAAGCTGGCTAGGTGACTTTGGGCCAGCCATTTTTTCCTCAGCTCACAAGGCGAAAATAGAAGGCAAAGTATGCTTAGCACCTTGAGTTATTTATTAAAAAGGCGGGATAAAGTCCTCCTCCTCCTCCTCCTGCTGCTGCTGAGGTTGATACTGATTTTATGCTCAACATTTTTTTCATGGAAATAACCTTTAGACTATTCATTACAGTCAATTAAATAATAATGTGCAATTAGTAGTAGGTAGGTTTACCTATCCTTCTTACTGTATCTCTTCAATGTTATGGATCTTATGAAGACAGAGGATGCAGCTCAACAGTCCTATTCATGTAACATTCTTAATGTTTAGGATAGTTAATGTGCTATGATGCCCCCACCAGCTAGTGTGTTCTCATCAGTTAGTAATGACAATAGAGAGATTTAATTCAAATTTAATTTAAATTTGCATGTGAGATGCCCTGGGCCAGAAACAACTAACATCATTCAGCCTCCTTTGTAGTGGACTTTGAAATGACCACATCTGCTGCTTTTGTGGAAGGATGAGTAACTGTCCATTGAAGCAGCTGATTCAATTAGTCAGGTTGTAGAAACTGAGCTACATCATTGTTACTATTTCTATCGTATTATCTATTCAAGACAAATTCTAACATTGATAAAGAAGGGTATGTTTCTGTAAATGTAAATGTTTCTGTTTCTGTAACTATTTTAACACAGTGTCTTTTGGGAGTTAGATCAGCCTAGGCTTCATGAAAAGATAACAAGTCAGCACTTCATCTACTCAAGATTCCCCACAAGTTTCCGTTTTAATATATCTATTTTCAATGTATTTTTACAGTTGTTCAGTGGATAAAAATACATTTTACACAAAACAGCAGTGCTCCTATGTTAGTTCCTATTTTGTCTGATAAGCTGTATTGCATTAGTGGTGCTGCCATCCCTACTAGCCAATGGCTTGGCTGAAATTTGGAAATCGAAATTGTTCTAGAAACAAAATAATGATTCTACAGAATAATAGAACATTAGCAGGAACTAGTGGGCTTATTTAAATAAACAGTTAAGAAGGAGAACTGAAACTTAAGTTAAATGCAATAATCACCAAAATATTGATTTAATTATATAGACATATCCAGTCATATTATAATTTTAATAAAGCAACCATAGTTCATATACAAAGATAAACTGGAATAAACCAACCAAATTAGGGCAAAATACAGAATTGGTACCAACTTATTAATTTATTGGATCGATCCAGAGTTGTACACACAGGATGGTGTCAAAATGTCAAGGTGGCACAGTTGCAGCTGCCCTCTTGATTTTTTGACCTTGCCCCTTACTCCAAGGAAGTTCCTCAACTGAACTAATTTCTAAAACCACATGGATTCAGAGTGTTAGCTGAACTGCCAATCATTATGTCTAAGTTTGGTTACATTTGATTTTTTCTTCTTCTATTGAAATTACAGCATGCTTTACTTAAGTTTAATCGTATGTTTTTATATGGCTTATTTTTATATGGCTTATCATTATATTGACAATTAGACAATATAATGCGTTATATTGGTAGATCAACTTTGCTTAATTTATTGCCAGAAGTCTCTTCATGTTTAATGCCTGAAGAGATATCTTTTGCTGATTATAGTAAATGAATTATTAACATCATATAGAAAGATAAACAATTTTCAAATGTTGTAATTGAATTTTCTGGCTGCACAGAAGTAGATCCAAAAGTTCAACAGATCTCTTCTCAGTCTTTTTAAAATCCTCCCTTGGCTCTTTTATATGAAAAAGGGGCAACATAATTAGCAAGTAAACAGAAGTATAGAGGAATTGAAGCCATGCTAGGTGGCAGTATATACCTATCTTTAATCTTGATAAACTAAGCAGGATCTGACCTGGTAACTCCTTGGATGGAGAACACAGGAAATTCAGGGACTGTAACCATTTTTTTGCAAGAAACCTGCATGGATTTGTCTATAAAATCAACTTTGTGTCTGACTGGAAGGCGTTACTGTTTATTGAAATGGAGGGGATATTTTTGCATAGGATGATATACAGACAATAGCAGTATCCATAATAGCAGTTGCACACACTCTTCCCTTGACATTTACCAGCTCTAAGGCAGGGGTTGGAAGAATAATTTGGGCACATCTTTTGCATTTAAAATGTTCAACTGAGAATATTTGATGGTTCTTTGTGACTGTAAGCTACATTACAGTACAGTTTGGACTAATTTTGTTGCATAAAAGTTGTTTGATGGCCTGGAATGGCACAATAACTAATCTTCCACAGGGGACTTCCAATGCCGATAGTTGCAATTATTTTAAGCACATAAAACATTTTTAACCCAAAATGCAACTAGCAGTCTGTTTTTGTGACATAAAAATTCAATGTAACTCTGTAAGCACACACCTGTATAAATATAGCCAATCTTCATTTTATGCATTTCAACTCAATTACATCTCTCTGTACTAAATTGCTTCATGTATTCTTTCTCTTTTCTCCTTAAGAGGTGTTTTGCAAAACAATGTCATTTTATGTATCTTTTACTGATAAGCAAAATTCAGTTCAGCATACAGAAAAACCATATTCAAAGCTATTGTGCAGATCGATCAATGTTTAATTCCTTCAAAAAGATTTCTGTATGAATAGCAGCTGTGATAAAATCAATAAGTTGGATAAGAGTTTATCTAAAACAAATTTTATACCAGATAATTTATTATCTCAGCCTATTTTTTGTTTTTGAACAAAGGGTGTCACCTTATTGCAACTTGGGAATTGTGTCAGGTAGGTTAAATTGTTTAAGAATTCACAGAAATGGGCATAAATACTTCATTGGACAATGTGACTAACTTGGAACTGGGCTAAATTAACAGGCTGTTCCTAACACTCTATGAAAATTCATAGGCAAAAAATATCCGTGGCATCTTGCTGGCAAGATAGAAATGAGAGAATTAATTTTTTGCCCCCCTTTTAAACATTTTAAAAGCTTTTTTTTTAAAAAAAAAATACATGCTATTCTATATGATATGATATATATGATATGATATATATGATATGATATTTTTTCATTGGTGTCAAGGAGGGAATTACTCTAGCTCTGGGGCTATCATGCAGCTGTATCAGGTTGACCAACAACCAAAAGGACTATTGATCAACAGTGTCCCTCAACACAAGTGAACATGAGTTCTTGTCTGTGGGGCTTATTGAGTTAGATCTCCTCTGACTCTCTTCACTCCTGAAAAGGGAGAACTGATTTGAACATGAAAACAGTAATTTGGAAAGCCATAAACTTCTTCTAGAAATCCGTAATGTATCTGATTGCTTCTTGATTTCATTATATATTTTTAATGTAGCAACTGATTTTCCTCTACATCCTCAGATGAAGTATTTTCTATTATTTCCCATAAAGCTAATTAAGCATGATATAACGGTATCTAATGTTACTCCTAAATGCTTGCAGAAGCTCCCTCCCTCTCTCATTTTAGTGTTTTCCCCCTCCACAGTATAATAATCTAAAACTCAAATCCTGATGGTTTTCTTGACCATTGAAAGATAAATAGGGGAGAAATAAATGGGGGAGAAATCAGTGCATTTTTCACTTATATAAGAATTTCATTTCATAGCTAGTTAACATTATTAAAATATATCTTAATGTTCAGGGGAATGTGTCATATATGTTAAAGAATATTGATATTTTCTTTATGAGTAACCAGTTGGACCATGAAATTTGGTCTCATTTTTCAGAATTGTTCATTAGATACATGTTTAATGAAAGAGTGATTTAGTCAACCTGCGACAATTATTTTCTACAGCAAAGTCTTTACACAGCACCTTCAGAAGTTCAATCTATGAGATGAGATGTCACTGTGAATATCTAGCCACAGCTTTTACAAAGCTTGAAGGCATTTGTAATCTTGATTTTTAATAACACAACACACATTTTATAATATTTAGGTAGTTGATACTTCTAATAAAACCCTTTTCATAACTAGATGGTCTTGTCTCCTAGAAGATTCATGTCAGATTTTTTTAGACTCAAGCTAAGTATAATTACATACTCAATAGGGTATTCCCTTTCCTCTCCTTTCTCCTCTCCTCTCCTCTCCCCTCCCCTCCTACAGAATAGTATATTATTCTTTTTTTCTACTGACTTAGATTAAGCCGCAAGATAAAGATCTGTCTTTTAAGTCTATGGCATGCATGCAAAATCAGGGTAGGCCAGCCAAAGCCTTATGTGTGATTCCTCTACCCCTCAAAAATGGCAAAATCCTATTTTTTTTATTTGCCATAAGGGGGACATGATTGAATACATAAGCTGTACTGTATTACTGTATCATATTTGAAACTGATTTTAATTGAGCTAGGTTTTTTGGGGGGGGAGGGGGGGTCCTGGCACCTGTAACATTTGAAGAGTATGGCTTATAGCATGCACTCAGTGATCCAAGGGATTATCAGTGTGGTAATGTTGCTTATCTTGTACCTAGTTGGATTCGAATTTCCCAGAGCAAGTCCCACATCCAAACTGGTAGAGTCACAAAGGTGGCACATGTTTCAGGAAAAAAAAATGTCCCCAGACAAAATGTTTATCTTTGTCCTTGTAATAATCTAGAGTGTATAACTGAATGAGTGAATTAACAGCTGGCTAAATTATAATTAAATAATGGTTGCAGTTATTTGATGTGGAGAGCAAAATGCAATCTCCCTCTCCCTCCCTCCCTCTCTCTCTCTCTCCCTCCCTCTCTCTCTTTTGCACTAACTTCCCAAAAGGGCATATGCAATTTGTTTTGTCACTTGCCTGATATAGCCAGTAGGATACTTTATTTAATATTTAATGAAACTCTACTTTTTTCTCTGTTTTTTTTAACTGTTCATCTTTTTTTATTGGAGCTTGTAAATATTTGATAGATGTTCTTTTGCTATAGACTTTTGCCACTGAAACTAATACACAAAACATGAACTTTGATTGAATATGGCATTTCTGCCAATTCGGAACCTAGTTTTAAACAACTATTTCATTTCTACCAAAGTGCATCATGATTTATTCATGTGTGTTCATTCCAATCTAGGATCTTTTCATGGGTACCATAACAGTGTCAGTATGAATCATGAGCTTAGAGCAGACTCAGTGAAATGAATAAACTTAATTTAGTTGTGACCATTTTCACCATTAATGTCAACAGTTATGGGTCTGCTCTAATTAGCATGATTATTTTTTATTTATTTATTTGATTTGTCAATCGCTTAGAAGATAATAGGTATAAGTACATATATAGTTATGAATACATGAAATGGGTACATATAAGAAAAATAAAAGAAACAATAGGGCAGGGACGGTAGGCACATTGGTTCACTTATGCAGACCTCTTAGGAAAGGGGTGAGGTCAATAGTAGACAGTCTAAGGTTAAAGTTTTTGGGGTTTGGGGAAAAAACCACAGAGTCAGGTAGAGTATTCCAGACCTTGACTATTCTGTTGCTGAAGTTGTATTTCCTGCAATCAAGTTTGGTGCGGTTAACCTTGAGTTTGTATCTATTGTGTGCTCTTGTGTTGTTATGGTTGAAGCTGAAGTATTCATTGACAGGTAGGACATTGCAATGTATGATTTTATATATCATACTTAGATCAGACTGAAGACAGCGTAATTCAAGGTTTTCTAGGTCTAGCATTTCAAGTCTGGTGGCATAAGGTATTCTGCAACAAGTAGAGGAGTGGAGAACTCTTCTTGTGAAATATTTCTGGACTTTCTCAATTGTGCTAATATCAGATAGATTGACTTAATGCATCCTTAAAATACCTCTATTTCCATAATGGTTTAACTGCTTTTCATTTGGTATATGAAAACACCAAAATATATAACAGAACATAATAACAGAATTGGAAGGGACCTTGAGAGATCTTCTAGTCCAACCCCCCTGTTCAGGCAGAAAAACCCTACATCATTTCAGACAAATCATGCAACCTAATTGAATATAAAACATCTAATAGATTTTTGGATAGTCCAAAGCCAGGATCAGAACAAAAGAGAAGTGACAAAGTACAGCAACTAGCAAAAGATCAGAATAAGACAAATCACCATGGCCGACTTGCCCGGCCTTCTGCCATGGCTGACTCACCCCAGCTGATTTGCCTCGGCTGTCTCACCCTGGGCAACTCTCCAGGGTTAACTGGCCATGATACAACTCACTGCGGGACAATTCAATGTGGGATAACTCAAGAGAGGGACAAGTTTCTGGTGTAGTGGTATCATGCAAGATTTCCATTATTAACAATTAGGGTTTTTTGGAGTTTCTAGATATTGGGATACTGGGATACCAGAGGTATATTAATTGGTTACAAAATGATCCAGCAGGAGATAATGTAGGAATGTTAGAAATGATGACAAAGAATTATAAGAAGTTGATGGGAATATTTAAAGATAAAGAAAGTAGAAGGCTCTCGACAAATTGTGGGAAAAGATGAATATGACACACAAAAGACAGCTGAGAATTTAGAAGGAGTGGCAGAGGTGGCAAAGCAAAATAAACTACAAGAAGGTAAAAATAAATTAAAAGCAGATAAAAGCATGGAAAAGATAGTAATAATAAATACAAAAAATCAAATAGACAAGACCTACAACAGAAAAGAGGAAAAAAAGGATGATTTTTCAAAAATAATGGAAGGGTTATGGATTCAAAAGATACAGCAGAAGGAGATAAAGGGCAAGATAGAAAGAATAATTAACCTGTGCAAAAATGCTAGAAAGACATATAGGATTCCAAAAGAGAAACATAAAAGAACCACCAAAAAAAATAAATAAATGATGAAATTCTAAAATGACTAAGAGATGATGGATAGAAAGATAATATCCTGCAATATAGTAACTATATTGAAAACCAATAGAAATAAGTGGAAAATTTAAACTGGGGGAAGGGAAGCACATATATAGATATATAATAGAACTTATTATAACCATAAATATATTAAGATTGGGAGGTGGTAGATTAGAACTAGGTATATCTAAATGTATGATTAACAGGATGTAAAAAACATATTGGAAAACATAGTTTTCAAGGACTATAAATTCAGGGGATTTAGAGATATAATTTTGGAACTGATTAAATCTCATTGATAACTGGCTTTATTGGTGTTTATAGAAAATTGAGATATTGAAAATATGGTGGAATACTGAGTGATACCTACAATATTAAAATATTTGTGATTTAATAGGGATTGATAAGTATCCTGGATGAAGAAATGTTATTGATGTTCATATATCTGGAGAAAGTGGTAAAAAATCACAAAGAGAGAATAGTATTGTTTAAAGAGAATGAGGTAAATATAGAAGAACCCCAACAAATGGGAAAAATAAAGAAATAAGTACAAATTGGGAAAACAGTAGAATATATATTGATATGTAATAATATAATTATAATGAGCACACTAAGGTCAGAAGATGGAAGATAAAATTTTGTATGTAACTGTATTATTACTGTGAGCATTGTGTGTAAAATATGTTAATCCAGTCATTGCACTGTCCACAAAGAAAGCTGGTTATTAATGTTATGTTAATGTTATGTTTTCGTAGATTTTCACGTGTACAGGTATGCAGGTCTTGGCATGTTCGGGTCTTTTCTCGTGTAAGATTGAGAGTATCTTGGCAATGTTTCGATGAGGTCCCACTCGCCATATTCAGGCTGGTGCTTTCGGCTTTGTGCTTGTGTGAGCAAAGCATGATCGGAGCTGGTGCTCACCTCAAAAGCCACTGCTGTCAGCCCATTTTTTTTCCTGGGTTTGGCTCCTTGTGGCAGAATGGGAACAAACAGGCCGATCTCAGGAATCCCCAAGGAATCCTTCATTGACTACTTAGGAAAATGCCACTGGACTGATTAGGGATTCTTTCTGGCTGAGTAAAATCTGTGACCCCTTTTAAAACGAAGCTGCCAAAGAGCCCCATTGCTTCCCCTTTGGTAAAGCCAAAGCATGGGGCTGGTACCTGGATGTTAGCAGAGCGGCTAGCTCTCACAGTGGACATGCCAGGAAGCAGCGGCCGTGGGGCCTCCTCTTGCAGTTGCATCATGCCCTTGACCTGGATCTGCATAGGGATTACTTGGGAGTGCAGCATCTGCTTCATGGCTTGGTCAATAGGCCGCTGGGACACCATGCTCTGGCTCACCCCAACCTTGAGGACTTCTAATCTTTTGAGAAGATGAGTCCTGCTACAATTCACTTGTCCCTCTCCTGAGTTATTTCACGTTGAATTGTCCTGCAGAGAGTTGTGCCATGGTGAGTTGACCTGGGTGAGATGGCTAGGGGCAAGTTGACCTAAACCCAGCAAAGATGCACTTACTGAAACTCATTCTACAGAAGTGGGTGGGATTGTGCAGATCAATACTTATGGATAAGATTTCTGCAAGGAACAGTTCATTGGCTGAGGCCACAGGCATTTTGTGGCGAATATTTCCTTAGGTTTATATGTAACAGGTCACAAAAAAAGCTACTGTTGTCCTGGTCACAGCCACTTTCCTTCCTATTGGTCCTTTGTTATTCAAGTTCTTTTTATAAAAATCCTTTATCTTTCATAGAATGTATATTTCTACTTCTTACTTCTCTCTTCAAAAAACTTCCACCCATTATTTGTTGTCCAGCCCTCTGGCACCCTAGAGAATAAACTGGTTCCTTCTTCTTTGTCACAGTTCTCAAATACTGGAAGAATTCACCCCATCCCTCATGATCCTTCTCTTTGGTAGGGTAGACATATCTAGTTCCCCCAGCTTAGAATCTAGAATCAATGTAGAAGTTCATTAATGCATACCTAATTGTTTGCCACTTGTGATTTTGCAATTTGAAAGGTTGCAAGAATATTCCATTGACTTGAGGACAATCTTTTTCATGGTCTTGTTTCACACTGCAAAAAACATAGTAAGGTATAGAGTGATCAGTTTCAATTTAAAACAGCTTTAAGAAAAGAGACTACACAGAAGTCTGCAAACTTAAGCAACTAATTGTTCATAGGTCTCCAAGGATTGAAGACTAGCAGCCGCGAATGCATCTCCATTAGGATTACTATGACTTGAGACCTAGAGGATCTAAATATTGTAAGAAAACAATATTAAATTCAGAGTGCCAGGGACTCCACACTCAAATATATAATTGGAGCATTTGTGTGATATCAAATTTACACATTGCTATTTGGTCTCTGTGTGATTTGTAGTAAGTAATTCTGGATATGTTCGGCTTGATTATGTTTTTATATCTGGGTGGGACCAAGAGAAAGCTAGTAGAATTGTGAAGAAGAATGATGCTTCCATTTCCTCCTATTTTTCCTGGTGTCATCATAATTCACATGGCTGTGCTCAAATGACACACTTAATTGGAATCCTGACTAGGGTTAATGTGCCATAAAAAGACCTAAACATCAATCACCTATAGGATTTTGAATTGGATGGTACCAACCTGAAACAGCCTGAATTTATTCCCTGGTTAGTCATGTCGTGAACTTGCAGCTCATACAAATGAAAAACAAAAACAAATTATCAGATCTCATTCCTAAATTCTTGAAATTCAATGTTATATAAACATATATTCAATGTTATATAAACATAAATTCAATGTTATTTGGGATTACTGCCTGCATATTCAGAATAGTTGTTGGAAAAGGGAACTGCTGGAACCTGCTGCTTTATTTTCTGTGGCCAAACTGGTAATGGCTGCTTGATCTAGAGGCCAAAAATGTTTGCGCTCAGTTACTTTAAACCCACTTTCTAGTTACCTGCTGCCAGAACCACTCCTTGGTAAGGAGATCTGAGATGGTTCATGATTAGCTTGATTCAACGGGGTATGAGAAATGGGCCTATGTGGGTTACTGTGGAATTTCAAGGTGAAGAACAGAATAACAGAGTTGGAAGGGACCTTGAAGGTCATCTAGTCCAACTGCCCACCAAATTTCTGACAGATGCCCCTCCCCAAAATATTTTTCACTGATATTAAATCATTCTGTGAAATAGTTGATTAACTTGGAGAGGGATATAATAGAAACCTTTGGAATGTTGTTTACATTTGATTTTGGATCCTTTAGGGTTTTATCTACCTGTTGTGTTGATGGTGTATGGTTATCTTACTTGTTGTGATGTTATTCAAGAGTTAAACCCCCAAATGTTCCTTATATTCTTTGCAAGTGGAAAATATAATTCAGCTACTACACTGACAGATTTCCTATTTCTTTTGCATCCTCACAGCATTTATTATGGATTTTTTTCCTGTGCATTTTGAAAAATATGCTCAATTGTTCATAGGTCTCATAAACTATTCTAGTATAATCCAGTTGCCTGCTTGTCAAACCCATTTCTCATTTTTCTCTAAAGGAGAGCAGAAACATTTTGGTTCAATGATCCATGTGTAATGTTAAAGTTCCTATGTTTGCATCTCAAATGATCCATCTGTTAAAATACTGAAGTTTGCTGATGACACAACAGTGATTGAGACCATTCAAGACAATGATGAATCTGCATACAGACAGGAGGTTATACAACTTGCCTCGTGGTGTAACTGGAACAATTTGGAACTGAACACACTCAAAACCGTAGAAATGGTGGTAGACTTTAGAAGAAATCCTCCTATACTACCACCTCTTACAATACTAGACAACACAGTATCAACAGTAGAGGCCTTCAATTTCTAGGTTCTACTATATCACATGACCTAAAATGGACACCTAACATCAAAAACATCATCAAAAAAGCACAACAAAGAATGTTCTTTCTGCGCCAACTCAGAAAGCTCAAACTGCCCAAGGAGCTGCTGATACAGTTCTACAGAGGAATTATTGAGTCTATCATCTGCACCTCTATAACTTTCTGGTTTGGTTTTGGAACCCAATAGGACAGACACAGACTTCAGAGGATAATTAAGTCTGCAGAAAAAACAATTACTACCCACCAGGCTTCAATTGAGGACCTGTATACTGCCCAGTCAAAAAGAGGGCTGTGAAAATATTTACAGACCCCCCTCACATCCGGGACATAAACTGTTTCAACTCCTTCCATCAAAATGATGCTATAGAGCATTGCACACCAGAACAACTAGACACAAGAACAGTTTTTTCCCAAAAGCTATCACTCTGCTAAACAAATAATTCCCTCAACACTGTTCAACTATTTATAAAGTGTACACTACTATTACTGTTAATCTTCTCACCACTCCTTATCACCCATCCCCTCCCACTTGACTGTTTCCTAGTATGATTTGATTGTTGATTGTACCCTATGACTATCATTAAGTGTTGTACGTTATGATTCCTGATTCTTAATGAATGTACCTTTATGTATACTGAGAGTATTTACACCAAGACAAATTCCTTGTGTGTCCAATCACACTTGGCCAATATTCTATTCTATTCTTATTCTATTCTACTTCTATTCTATTCTATTCTATTCTATTCTATTCTATTCTATTCTATTCTATTCTATTCTATTCTATTCTATTCTATTCTATTCTACTCTACTCTATTCTATTCTATTCTCCTCTACTCTACTCTACTCTACTCTGTTCTATTCTATTCTATTCTATTCTATTCTATTCTATTCTATTCTATTCTATTCTATTCTATAATGATTATAATCATGTATGTAGCCGTCAAACAGTATCTTCTGACTGGAGTTATTTTAAACCATCCTTTAATTGCTGTATATATATTAAGAGAACAACCACAGTCTTCCAGAACATTGAATAGTCAGTATCCATCAGTGGAGATTTTCATGCAGGTAAAACTAAAGATGTTATATCATCTCTCCTTCATGTCCCCCACTTGGCAACAAGTGAATCACTTATTGAATGTGATTTTTGTCATTATGCTTCTCTTTTTGAAAACTCTTTTTGTGTTTAACTAAAATACACATTGTGCAATACTTCAAATAGTTCTGTTCCATGCAGAGTTTTAATAATCTCCTTGTAGAGATTATTGGAAAGTAGAATTTTAGGTTCTAGCCATAGTTACTGTATTCTTGCATTTTTTAAAAGAGGGGAAACCCCCAAAAGCCGAAGGACTCCATAAACCTGGCATCAGAAAAATGTGTAAATCGTACATTGTATCGTTAATCAAACTATTTGCTTTTCCTGTCTTTCTCTCTTTGAAAGATTGAAACTTTTTGGTTTGCATTTCTCCCCAGCACTTTTCACAGGAGAGATGCAAATATCAGAGGATAATCCCAGTTTGCAGCGCAATGAAGCTTATATTTGTGAGCTCAGCAATTCCAGATTCCCCATGTAAGAAATTGCTCTGTGCTAATGTGAAGTGTTCTCTCTCCCTGAGCAGAGAAGCAGTCATAGATCCTAGATCTTCATTTAAAGGCTGTCAACATTTTGCATGCTGTTGGCAATGGGATCTTTACTGCACTGTCATCTGGAAATACCATACCCCGGAGGGAACCAAAACTACACTGGGGGAGGGGAGCTATTCTATAAAGCATTTAATGAGATAAGTTTTTTAAAACCCCATACATGGATGATTCCACCTCCTTAACTTTGAAGATCTCACTGTTTGCCTCCCTCATACTCCCAACTGCCAAGCATCATTCACCTACTGCTGTGCTCAATAGTTGGATTGCTGTCTATGGCAGACCCATTACTCTTAAAGAACAGGCATAGCACTAATACTTTTCTGCCTGAGCAGAGAAATAAAAGAAGGCTGAGATCAGTTATTGGACATTGGGCTGGGAGTTGGATAGCAGAGGCCAGCAGACTGCTGCTCCTCCTGACTGATTGCACAAACTAGAAAGGTTACTGCTTTCTGCCTGGGTGTTCCAACCCAGGAATGGAGGCCAATAACTGACTTCTTTTTAAAGTATAAGGATTAAAAGGATGCTTACGTTGCTTTTGATATTTCTTCTTGTCCCAATATTAACTTTTTCTGCAAGTACTTATCAGTAGCATTTGGAAGGCAAATATTCAAAGCAGTTCATAGCAAAAAATTGAGGTGTATCTTTTGCAACAATCTTTTTTCCCTTCATATTCCCTGGGTTTATTATACAGAGATTCTCTCACAAATACATTTCATCATAATTTAGAAAGGTGTGGACAGATAATTTGTGTACTTTGCTCAGTTAGCTGTCAGATGTTATTTCATGGTTGTCCTGCTCTTCTCTCTATGCTCCACAATATTCTATACTACAAATTATTGCAGAACCCATATGAATTCAACTGCTTTCATAAATTTGTTCAGCCAAATTACACTACCTAATTTAGTTTAGGGCTAACATATCCGGACTGCAAAGATCCAGGCGACAAGTAGATAGTAATAAAAAGGTAAAGATGTGCCTTTGCTGCCAGCTAAAGGGCATCCAGACCTTTGCAGTATAAGTATAGTAGTGCTAACATAGTTACTTCTTGAAATTTACAAGTTTGGAGTTACAACGAGTATTGATTGACATGACTGTCTGTGCATACATACAGAGCATGGGTCTCTATGAGAGAGATTGAAGAGATTCACGTGCAAGCAAAAGCTCTGTGAAGTTAGAGCTGTATTGGTGGTAGAAAGGGATATATGTGTGAAAGGGAGAGAGAGAGAGAGAGAGAGAGAGAGAGAGAGAGAGAGAGAGGAGGGATGAGCTAGATGGCAAAAGCACTTTGTGGCATTGAGCTAATGAGGAAGGAAAGGTTGTGACTGGAAGTGAGCGAATCTTCCTCTTGTAGGACCTGTATTTAATCTCAATTCATCTTTGAATCTGTACAGGTAATTTCTTCTGTTTGTACTTCCCAGAAGAAAAAGAAATAAGATTCAGTCACCTGCTTCCAAGGAATATAAATGTTCATCTGTAAAGGTGGCCTGGTTTTCAGGGCTATATTTCTGGCTCCAAAGGAACCTCATTAGCTAAAACATTTTATGTTGCTATCAATAATTCAAGTTGCTACTAAGATATTAAATTGAAATGCTGTAGCAGAGGCTATGGAGCCATGGCCTCGGGGACCTGAGATGAGAAAATCTAAGAATTGAGAGATTCCTGTTTTACTCTCTTTCAGACTATTGACTTTTAGACTGTTTCAGCGAGAGGTGCTAACTGCTTCTTGAAGCAACTGTTCTTCAGTGCAGGTCCAGAGGCATTATAACTCACCTCTTGCAAGCCTGCACGATCCCGGCCGCTTCAGCAGCTGCCGCGTGGCACTCTTCTGTGCCGTGCAAAGCCGCTGTGCTTCAAATTCAGAGGATAAAGTGGGTATGGGAGCCCGGGCGGGCAGGTGGGCCCAACGCAGAGCAGTGGAAAGAACTGGTTTGGTCTCTGCTGCTCATCGCTGCTACTGGCTCTGCAGAACTGGGCTGAACTGGTAGAATACCACCACTACCGGTGTGGAAATTGTGAGCTCTGTAATTATTATTACCTTTATTGTCAGAGTACAACATGTGTACAATGAGATTGGCTGAGCCTCCTTTCATGCACCCCTCCAACACAACTTACAGTGACGACAGTCCCAATCTTATTACACTATGTGACCTTGTTGCACAATGTGCCAGCCCCGCAAGTCTGTGTTATTTTCCATTCAGACGTCTTGACAGTCCACGGGTAGAAACTGTTCTTCAGCCTGTTGATACAGCTGGCTATGCTTCTATATCTCCTACCTGATGGTAGGAGAGTGAAGAAGTGCTGACCAGGATGTGAGTCATCCCTGATAATTTTCCTCACTCTTCTAAGGCAGAGAGCCCTAGCTATGCCATCTAATGGTTAATTGCTGTTTTCTTGGAGACTGGGACAATCTGGTGTATGACAAAGAAGGCAGTGGAGGAGAAATTAAAATTGAAAGATCTGGGGTGATTTAAAGTGGGCTACAATGGATGCGAGGATGGGATGAGGTATTCTTTTGGGCTTTCTTTTTGTTACTGTGGTTCCCTCCATTTACCTGTGTAGCTATTTTGCCTTTTTCCCAAATAGAGGTTCATGCAAACCCATGGATTGGGGTTAGTGGTAAGAGAGAGTGTTTCTTCCCCTAGCTTGCTTCCCTTGCTATGGATAAGAGCCGAAGGGGATTGACTGATTCACCCTCTTAATATCTGGTGTTCCCTGTAAGAGCTCTGGGCTGGTGAGATTAGATTGATGATGGTGGGATGAGAGCATTGGTTAGAGCGTTCTGACTGCTATAAGCTGGGGATTCTGACTGTTAAGTGGAAGCATCCTTGGTTGATGGTCCTGGAACAGGTGGTAATTGGATATGTATATATATGGGTAGGGAGAGAACTTTGCCTTTGGGCATGGGCCAATTTGGACAGGGGATAGGGGAAAGAGATAAGAGCAGGTTGTAAAATCTCAGTGGTGATGGGTATGGGGAGATATGGGGGGACTAGTCACAGGGCCTGTGCTAGAGAAGTATTGTTTCTATGGCACATTCAACCCCTGAAATTTGTTCCCAAGCCTCAGATGGTAGACCTTCCAGGGCCTGGACTATCAGCTGCTGCTGCTGAATGCTAGTACAGTCTCTAATAAGGCCACGTATTCATGACTTGATTGTGGATGAGAAGGCTGACCTGGCATGACCTGACCTCCAAGATCTATCTGGGAGGTGTGTGTTTGTGTGTGTGTCAGTTTCCTTTTTCTGAGATACGCCCAGTTGTTGTGAATGTGACACCAGTCAACACCTCAAGGTTAGGGGTAGTGAAATATTCACGGGAGGAATCTAGGCACACTGCTCCTCAGATTGATGGGTATGAGACTCTATTTATTGGGTTAGACTCTGAGAGGAATCAGATGGGACTGTTACTATTATACCAACCTCCCTGCTGTGTAATGACCTTCCTATATTAGCTTCCTGACTGCATGGTCAGGGTGGTAGTGAAGTTTCCTGGGTTTATGAACTTGAGGAACTTCAACTTACCTTCCTTGGGAGAAGTAGCTGAAGCAGTTGGGAGTTCATGGCCACTATGATAGTCATGGGCCCATCCCAAGCCATCCAGGGCTTGAAGCACAATAGTGATCATATACTTGGCCTGGTTTTTCTGTCAGAGCACTGGCAGGATGTGATGAAAATGGGGGAGATGCTGATTTCTCCTCTGTCATAGTCAGATAATAGGGGATATTAGATTGCCCCATTCCAGATGATTGATGGAACTGATTGGGTTACAGAGGAAGCTTGGGGTTGTCCTTGAAGGTTTGCTACATGGTCTGATGGAAGCCTGGAATGAGAGAGTGTCTGTGACTTTGAACTAGATTGTATCTGAGCAGTCTGTCTTTGCCCATGGATCCCAGAACTCATGGTTTGCAGAAGAGCTAAGGGAATTAAAGAAGGCTGGGAGGTGCCTTAAGTGCCTCTGATGTATGGCAAAGAGGTCAGAGACTTTGTGACACCAGTTTGCTTATCTTAAATGAACAACCAGTGGAGATCTCAGAAATTATGAACTTGTCAGGTTAACATGTGCCCCAGACAAATTGGTGGAAATAGTTCTAAAGGGAAAAAAAACTATTAGACACACAAACTTCACTGACAGAAAATCATTATAGATTCTTTAAAAGGAAATTATATCTGAGCATCTTCTACAAGTGTTTCTGAGTGTCAATAGGCACAGGTATGGAGACAACCTTGCCATTATTGGATATTTGAATTTTTAAAAATCATTTGACAATAGATTGATCTCATCAATAGATCTTAGTAAAGTTAGTATTTCTTAAAAGAAGCCTCAAAATAAACAACAATGACAACAACAAAAAACAGACTTATGCCACTGAAATCCTCTTGACTGATTACATTTGAAAGGCACGGCAGCTTCTGCTTGATTATGATGGGGACACTTATTAAAAAGGTGTATTGAGCACCTGCAACAGGGGATGAAAAGGTTTTGAAAAGTAGAGCTAGTTCTGTGTTCTACTGAAGTATAACATAGGCAAGTAAACTAGCTCTGAGTTTACATCATCTTATCTAGCTTTATCTAGCCATAGTCAGTTTTAACATTTTCCTCTAGGTTTTGTGATGTGTACCTACCTTTAACTGGCCACACCAGCAGCTAAACTATTAGGAAATTGCTGCAGAGTTGACAGCTCAGTGGTTTGGAGCTATGTGAGTATGAAATTATTAATAGCCATGGGGTTTAGGGAGCAAAGTATGATTTGAGGTAGGTACCATGTTTTGATATATGTAGCGTATCATGGAGGAATGTACTTATCCTTTGGGAAATCTAAACTGCAGAAAATGTGTGTGGCTACGGAAAAAGAAGGTGTTGAAATATGACTACTTGCTACTCCTTGTCTTAGAATTCTTTTTTATCAAAAGATATTCTGATGAGTTACTCAGACTGGTTCCCTAAGTAATTTCATGCTTCACTCTTCACACCAGCATATCATTTCTGACTTATTTTCCATGGTAAATTTGAGAACACCGATACAAGATTCTTCTATATTTTGTACTGTTGGAAAAACAATTGAAACTTCGATTGACTGTATTAAAGACAAAAAAATCCATCTGAGTAGTTAGAGTGATATTTCCATAGGGAGACAGGAAGAGCAGAAAAGTAGACATCTGGAACTAAATATGCTTAGAAATAAAATCTTAATGAGCATATGGGCTAAACCTGTAGAATGTTGTATTTAGCAATAATTTTAGCATTTGGTCATGTTTGGTCTGAGGAAGTGGAACTTGGATGAATAGTGCTCATTTTGTTAGATGATGTCACATCATCACTTTGATGACATGTTGAGGTAATTTTGTTCTTTTTGCTTCAGATCATAGATTCAAATAAACTAGTTCAAATAGCAAGAAAACGAAGTCTTTGACTAAAAAATATGAAGAACTTCCTGATCATACAAATTGTGTGCCACCAGTAGATTCTCTTCCTTTTAAGGGTTTTAGACATTAGATGGCTAAATACATCTAAATATATATACTATAACAGTGAATTTTCTGTATCAGTAGGAAGTGGACACAATGACTTTGAGATTTTTTACAATTCAATGATGGGATTTAATGTGTTTTTAATTTCCTTCTCATGCAACATGCAGAGAACATATGTATATTTGGGTATATGTCTTCAAGCCAAAAAGTGGAATGTTCATTGCTTAGAGTCAGCTATGACTGAAGTGGCCTACAAGCCTAATGAATGCATAAATAAATATATGAAGTAAGACTGAAATAGCAACACCTTCATTTGTTGAAAAGAGCATTTATCAGATCTGTGCAATCAACAAGATGCCCAAGGATGTAATAGTATTTGTTCACTCCAAAGAACTCATAAGAAGGAAAAGCTAAACACCGATTGGGCATTCATTCCTACAATTAAGCAAATTACATACAAAAAATGTCTTTTATGAATGTACTCCTGATGTCTAACCTGTACCATACCTAGGTGGGAGATCTTAGCATGCTCTCTGAAAAAATGTATCCAGAAGGAAGGTAGCCAGCTTGATTATATAAAAAGCAAGAGATATGAAGTCTAAACCTTTGTCCCAGTCTTCTTGCAGATCAAAGTTGCATTACCTCAAGTTTCTATTGTTTCTAAGAGGGGAGTAATACAGGTATCTACTGTATGTAAGACATAGAAACTAGTGTGGGCAATTGTTCACCCTAGGTTCACATTTCAATTAAAAAAAAGGTTTCAGGATCATGCTATTAAAGGCTGGCTGGAAAACAGCAATTTTCAATAGTAAAGGCTTGCATTTTTTAAAGCAACCGAAGTCATAAAACAGACACATCTGAATCTATTAGGAGGCTAAATACACCCATCTTCTATAATCTACCCCAAACCATTCAAAAGAAATAAATAAAAAAAGCCTCCTCCTCTTATTCCAATGACATCATTGCATCACTGTCCACCCATCCCAAATGAAAACATTAAGGGTAGCTTTTGGAAGAAAAGGATACTCCATTTCTGTTTTAGGACTGAGTCAATGTATGGAGATATTTATTTATTTTTATTTCTTCTATCTATTGACCAGGATAATTTAGACTGGGATTGTTTATAAGCACTGCAAAATAAATGAATGGATTTTCTGATGTAACTTGACACATTGTGAAGCATGACATTGTAAATTTGGAAAGTGTTTTTGCTGCATTTATATGTGTGACCTCTACTTGAAAAAGCAACTAAAATAAGATTGTGAGAGACCTACACCTTTCTAAATGGAGCTCTGCTGCAAGAATCTAGTATCATCTGAACTGATATATAATTAAAAAGATGGAAATATTCATTTTTAGTATAGGGCAAGCATACTATTGTATATTCTGTAACATTGTTTGATGATGTTTGAAGAAGACTATAGAATTTAAGGGGAAGTCTGTCATAGTTTCTCCAAATCTCATAAATGACAATGAGTCTTTTAACTCCCTTCATCCACGCAGCAATGTTGACAGATTCTACTTATCAAGGGAAATAAGTGACTGTGGAATGTTGCAAGTACATCAGACAGTATGTAGAAGAAAAAAGGGCATTGGAAGAATATCTGAAAAACAGTGAAGAAGATGCACTGAAGCTAATGTACCATGAAGGCTTATTGAGAAAGACCAAACTGGCTTACAAGAAAGACCAAATGAAGAATAGAAAAGAGACACAGCAAGGCAAAGTATTACATGGTCAGTATAGAAAACATTGGAAGCAAAGCAGATAATAACAAGACCTAGCAATGGCCCAAAGCAGGACAGTTGAAGAAAGAGATAAAAAGGTGAATTCTGGCTGCACAAGGCAAAGCCTTAAGAACAAATGTATACAGTATAAAGCTATCATTGAGAAGAAAGAAACAAGAGAAAGTGCAAATGCCATCTCTGCAAAGAAGCTGAAGTAATAGTAGATTATCTAGTTAGCTGCTACAAGAAGACCACACAGACTGACTACAAACAATGGCAGGACAATGGTGTATTGGAATATCTGCAAGATATTGCTTGCAAGTAAGAACTGGTGTGGCCACAAAATAGATGAAGTAATAAGTGCTCTGGGATTTTAGAATTCAAATAGAAAAGCACCTGGCACACAACACCTCAGACTTAATAACTGTTGATAAGAGTGATACAGTCTGGATAGTGGACATTTCAATATCTGCACATAGCAGAATAGAACGGAGACAACAAAAGAAAATAACAAAATACAAAGATCTGAAAATAGAAAAAAACTGTGGCAAAAGAAAGCAAAGATCGTGTCAGTAGTAATATGAGCTTTGGGTGAAATCCAAAACATGTAACACACCACTTGAACATCAACAGCATTGACAAAATCACCACCAGTCAATTGCAAAAAGCAGCTTTACTTGGAACATCTTACATCCTACAATTATAACTTTAACACCATTAAACAACAACTGCCTGTCCAAGGTCTTTGGTAGTACTCAATAGGTGAATAAAATGCTAGATCTAAACATCTGTCTGACTTTGCAATAAACCAAACCAAAACAACAACAAAATAAAATAAAAATCCTGGCCTGCTTTTGTTATGTTAATGAAGTATTCCCTAATTTGAAGATAAACTCAGCATAGTGTTATGCCCCTGTCGGAGTCTGAATCCGAGGAGGAAGACAAATAGCTGACAGGGAGTGGGAGTGTGGCTCCGTTGGCTGTGGAGGAAACTGGGGAAGGGCAAAGTCTGGCTGGGCAGAACAGGGAAGAGATAGAACAAGGGAGAGGGAGTTCAGAGGAAGACCCAGGCCCACCCCCTCTTCATCCTAGGGTATGCAGGGAGGAATGGAGAAGAGAGCAAGGTGGGTTGTGTGGCTTACGGGGGAGGAAAGGGCCCTGATTCCCTTCATTAGCCACAGCTATGAAGAGAGTTTAAAAGAAATGCATGCTGAGTGCGGCAGCTTTTGGGAGCAAATGTGAGTTTATCTTGTGTTGACTTTGCTTATCTGTGTTCCTGGTGTCTTCCCAACCATGTTGAGTTATTGCCGTGCCTTCACATCTGGAATCTTGCTCCTGCCCTGTTGGACTAATTATCTTATTTTGCCTTGATTGGACTTATAGTTACAGTTTTTGTTGACCATGTTTTGGACTTGATTCTCTGCAGCCAAAGGCTGTTCCTGGGAGAGTTTTTCTCCAGCCAGAAGGTAATCAGGACATTGGGGGCAAAGTTGGAGCTAATAAAGGGACTCTTATTGATTAACTGACTGTGTTGCCTTTGTGCCATGCCTTGCGTCATCACATATGGCCAGTGGGTAGGATGGAGTTTATAAGTCAAAATGATAGAAAAAGATCTGATAGGAGAAATTTGTTTCTGGGATATTGCCTAACCACAAAATGGCTATTGTGATAGCTGTAGCTTATACCAAATATTGTTTTTCCAGAAGGCAAACTATTGAATGTACCCCTAACACACTTCTAGTTCCCCGGGATATTCCTTATTATACCCCTTACTTCTATGTATTTGTGGGCAAGCAGACAGAGTTTCAAGAAATCATTCATCTATAAGTAGTTCCCATTCCTATTTTAAAAGACTTCCTAAGAGACTGTGGGACCTTTTGAGAAAGGGAACAAAGATGAAACTGAAAGTTTGACCCCTGGCTTGTAGAATGCTTTCTCTCCTTTTTCTGTCCTGTCCTATAAGAAACAAATTTCCAGGGCAGCAGGATGTCTGCTTGGAGGTTTGGGATCATACTGATGTCCACTCATATAGTACAAAGTATGACATAGGAATTATTGTTGTTGCTATTGTTGCCGCTGCTGATTCAGGAAAGGAGGTATTTTGCAAGATGAAGAAGGACTGAAGGAAGAAATGTCCTTTTTCTCATCTTTCTAATCTGAGATTGGTGAATTGTGTAGCGAGAAAGATTATAGCAGATCTTACAGAGCTTCAAATTACAATGGAAGGAGAGAGAGAGAAAAAGTAACCATGAGTAGCTCATGGTCATAGCAGAAAAGTAAATGCAGGGCAGTCATGCTTGGACATGAGTTGAAAACTACACTGTAGCCTAGATTCAATGTGTCAGAGCGGGAAAGAGAATATGGGAAGTCATTGGGGACATTTTGAGAGACAAATTAACTTCCAGATGTTTCCTGGAGCCTTTGGTTTGGAAAAATGAAAGGAAAGATTTTAAATCATTGTTGTATCATCTTACCAGTTGATTGAACTGATCAGTGCCAGAAAACATCATCTTTTGGCATTAATTGATGGACTTCTGATGGATGGACTATAATTGCTTTGTACTGGATTGCTTGCAGTGTAATTCCTTTAGAGAAGAAAAATGTCATAATCAAATATGTTTCTTTGTTTATTTATTTATGCATTTATATGGCCACCCACTTAAAGTAAGCATACAAAAAGAAAATTCCCCCATAACTGATTAATATTAAATAGCATAGCCCATTAAAAGATACTAAACTATAAAATGTTGAACAGAACTGAGAAGTTCTACAGACTCACAGAAACCTAGTTAAAGCTGACCACAAAGCACAAGTAGGTCTAAACCATCTTCCTAAAGACTGTAGGATTGAGACAAAAGGAAGGGAAAGGTCACTCCAAAGGGAAGGAGGTCACCACATTGTTCATGTGGTGAACAATGAGATCACATTGTTTCAATGAAATGCCCTTCCTGTCCCTTTCTGTTTGGGGAGCAGGCAGTCCTGCAGATGACCTGGTTTTATGCCATAAAGGGATTTATAGATGATAACCAGCACACTTATTTATAACTATAAAGTTATTGGGAACCTATACAGCTCATGAAGTACAAATATTATGTGTAATGAGAAGTATGTTGGAGCTTGCACAGCATGAAAGAATATTGGATAGACACAACAAAACATTAAGCAATAGGTGTATGCCTTGGTATTAAGGTGAGTAACTAATACCACTAAAGCAGGGGTCTCAAACTCGTGGCCCGCAGGCCAATTGCGGCCCACAGGACGATATCCTGTGGCCCCCACCGTGATATGAAAGTATAATACTAGTGCGGCCCGCAGGGGGAATGGACCTCTGAAGGAAGTCCCGCCCGCTGTTCCTCGTCGTGGCTTCTTCTCCACCCTGAACTTTAACAAGTCCAAGTACAGGTCCAGACTTACTGATGATCATCTT